>NW_008751657.1:625207-633884 GCF_000715545.1 Opisthorchis viverrini | reverse complement strand
TGGAGACCGAAGCCGTCGTGACAGATATTGATAAAAACTCGTCCTTATCAGTCGCATTACTGCAAGCTGTTGAGGCCAATGGTAATACGACAAATGAACAGCGTTTACCGCATCGACCTGAATTGATTTCAATTGAGCCAGACAACTGCACAGCGCAAAGACTACTGTTTCTTGGGATCCAGTCCAGTAGGGCGCTTTCAGCCTTGGGGTTGAATGCAACCCTCACACCATAAACACCACGAAGCATTGTGTCAGGGTCACCGGATATTCGGAAAGTGAAATGTGGAACATGTGAGTTCGTCCTAAGCGGCTAGAGGTACAAGATCAAAGCGGGGTCATGTATACGTGTTTCGGAGACACAACACACATCGATTGATAGGGGAAGCAAGGTTACAATAAGGGATACCTGTTGCGCAATTCGACAATGGATATTAAAGGCTGCAGCGTAGATCAGATCTTTTGAGGTAAATAAATGACCGTTTTGGTTTATTTTTCTGGGTGACAAGTGACACAAGGAACAATGGCCAGAAGATTGGCAGATGAGTTGATCGCACTGCATTGTTTGATGAGTGGGATAAGTGTGGAAGAGGACCGGTGAGCAAAGAGCTGCAACAGCAAATGATACTTCAGGATTGCCCAAGCCAAACAAGGTTTGGTTGGGGCACCCCCACCTCAAGCCTTTGACTCAAAAATCTGACCCGCGAGGCAGCAGACAGTGGGGTTTTCTTGGACGAACCTCTTTAGGCCTCCGACCCAAAAGTCTGAACCGCCAGACAGCGATTGTCAGGGCTTTTTTGGGACCCTTCCCGGAGCCAAACTCGACAGTCTAACCCACCAGGCTGCAGGGGGTGGATCTGGCCCGAGGATTCAGAGGGTTAGGCACTACTCTAATGTAGGTGTGCGCAGCAGGTACCTTTTGAGCAGCACAGGGTTTTGTGATTTTACAAGTATTTCGACCGTACTGAGTAAAGCACCGTCGGCCACGGCCAAACGTGGGGCGATCGGATTGTGCGGTTTTTAGGGCCGACCTTTTCTAAGCCGTTCTTCCTCGGGAGAAGGCAGTATCGCTGCTTCAATAAACATGGATATGCTGGTCGCCTGAGGGCACACCTTGCTACCTTCAAACCACTACCGCAGATGACAGTACGACCTTGCCTCCAGACCACCTCGCAATACGATTACTCGCAGTACGGGGAATTGTTCTTCGCCGGGCTGCTCCCCGTGGGCCTTCCTGGGATATTTGAACCTCTAGGAACTGAGTCAGTCAGTATAGTCCGCAGGATCATTGCAGTACAGAAGTCCGACTATCACGACAAGGTGACAATTTAGGTGACCAACTCTCTGGACTGCATTCGCACTCCAGAAAAGTGCAAGCGACATTTTGGCCCCTTCATTTATTGTCAGTTTAACAGAAGTTTAGCAGTGTACCGTGACGTCTTCGAACTGAAGGATCTACATTTAACTTAATCTAATTTATCCTAAGTCTGATGATTCGCTGCAATAAGCATGGATCACAGAACCAGCCTTGCAAACCCATTAGTAAAGCCTGTTAATAGGTGCATGAAATACACATTAGAGGTCAACAGTCAACTAAGCGTTCCGACACAAATATCACGAACAGAAGGAAATCATTCACCATGCAGAAGCGCCCTTGTTTCCTGATTTTTGAAAAATCGCCTCCTGTTGGAAAACTGTAAGGTCACGGGTGCAAAATGTTTTCCTGGTCCTCTTTTTTTCGATGAGCAGTGGTGGCTTGTCCATCAATACAGTGGTGAAGTCCATGAGGAAGCTGTCCACAGAGGGGAAGTGAAGCACCGGTGAATGTTGTTTAACAGTAATCCAAGTTTGAAATAGGTGGCAAGATTGGTAGAAAATTTGGTTTTGATTTCAGCGTACATAGACGACAGGTCTCCCGAAATTTCATGCGCTTCCTATCCGCTCACTCTGACCCCACTGAGCGACACGTTCATATGAAATTAAAAGAGCGTGGGATTGGCACTTGGAATGGCTAGACAAGGGTCTTTTCATCATTCACGGATTTAATTCTGTACCAAGAAAGGTAAACACAATTCAGGGATTCTTAAGAGACAAGTACAAATAAAAGCACATTAGCGTGGTGAAATTCTATAACGCGGGACCTTCATTTGCAGTGGCCCTTTCTCAGCGCTGTTTATCAGCTGTATCGAGAACCAAAAATTCACAATGCTGTCGTATGCCCTCGCCTATCCACTCCACTTAATATTTCCTATATCTTACGAGCGGAAAAAAGCCTTCTCCGTAACACTGCACAATTCAAACGCGCTGGCAACTAGAACCAAAGAACATCTGTACACGGAGAATGGCTGAAAATTGAGCCACTTTATATCTACCTAACCAAGCACCACAGAAGTTTCGAAAGGAGCGACTTCCAACCTGTTCTGATTAAAGATGGTAATACACTCGTAAGTCCGTGTCTGTCTGAATCAGTTGATGATTCGGAAAAAAGGACTGACCCAGATAACTGAGGTAGTTCAATAGGAGAATTTTAAAAGACTAGCAATTGAAAGTGTACTAATCACAGGGCTGTCAATTTGACTCTCACCGTATGGAAACCCTGGTGACTCGGCTGACTCGCGAGGAACAAACGGTATATAGAGAAGGTACAGGCGGCATTGATCACGTCGTTAAACATCCTCAGGTTTCAGACTAGCACCGTATCCATGGATAAAGCGCAGAACCTGGTGTGAATAAGAAAAAGTGCATTCACCCCTGTTGACCGTGCAGTTCTCCGAACTTCCCCTCTCCGGCAAGGAGTACCCCAGCGAATTCTGAATACGAACCATTCCCCATGCCTCTGGACATGAGTATGCAGACATTTTTTCGAATTTGCCCGAGAAAGAGTGGTGCCCGTTGGGGACCCTACTAATCTCATTTGTGATTAATCTGGCCACTGCATTTATTACCCAAAGGCAGGTTTATAGAAGAGCATTCTCATGAACGGTTACAAACGAGATGCACATAAGGCCACCTAAATAAAAAGTCAACAATCCTGACAGCTTCCATCATGATTCACCATCATCACTCACAGCAACACATTGGTGCTTAAATGTCGCATAATCATGAAGAGCTCTGTATACCTCATTTGTTAGGGCGCAAAAGTGCTGAGCGAAAGACCCCTGGGTCGATCCCAATCTCTGTATCTAAACTGTACCTGTCTAGACTTGGACAACCTGGCAGCAACTCAGACGTCGTGCATCCTTTCGTGTGGCACGGAAGCTACGCACAGAAAGCGTGTTGCGTTTGAACAATCCTATTATTATTAATCACGAGTTAAGAAAATCTCAACAAAGAGAGAAAGAAAAACGGACTTAGTGTGAAGCAGCTCTGTCCTTGAGTAAAATCCACTTGACTATTCCGGAATGCTGAGGTTAGGTCGCGTGATATTTTCTAAGGACGCCACGTTGAATCCGTTGACGGTGCCTACTTTGACACGATGCTCAGACATTTATTTTAATGTTGTTTAGAGGTATTGATAGCTTATCCCTGATTGTTTTCCTTCAGGACATAGGGAAAGTCTCCCGATTTTTTTTCTCTCTCCACTGAGGCTTACTTCTTTCATGGTTGCGTGGGAGTCAAGCACCAGTATGTATTGATGGTGTGTTACCATCATTGATGGTGCATGAGGCCCGAGAAGGGATGTACACTTGGATACCTCTGAGGATGAAGGGGGCTCCTATTGACAGCCCACGTTTCTGGTAAAGACTTATGATCCCGATTGGAGATAACCAACCAGGGAATTGTACTCAACGAATATAAGACAACTATTTTGATTCATGATGATCCCACTGACAGGAGGCTTCCAAGGGCCAGTCGATGAGTCAAGTGGAACAATATGCGGGCGTTTTCAGAATCCTCCGCTGCTTCCACTTCTTGGGTCTTTGGGGTCCACCAAGCTTCCTGGTATCACCTGGCGTCGGATGATGCGTCGAGTTGCGTAGTAATTTCGGCCAGGAGAAACCCGTTATCGGACCTCTAACAGGTCTTTTCAAATACCGAATGCTTTGGTGATGACGATGGTGATTGAGTTGCAGGTAAAAGTTCCGGGATTGAACAGAGCTCCAGATATTTGTCTTCAGTGTTCGTTAACATCCAACAGTGGGCTAGTAGACAGGCGTTGAAGGAGGCAGTTCTGATACGCTTATCTTGTTTCTGGATCCATGATTTTCTCCACAATTAGGCTAGGTGTGCATGTTTTACGTTTTACTTAAAAAGCGCAATTAAAGGTAGCAGCGAATAAGTGCATGGTCAAAATTCATGCTGATATTCCAGAATGATCAGCAGGTAGTGATCGACCCTCGCCGCCGTGGACCAGCTGCAGTGTCTCCACGCCACGAAGGGCACGCGACCAGTAGCGGGAAGAGAGCAAGGGGGAAGTCAGTTCAACTACAGTACTTGTATCCTGAATACTTGTTTCTGACAGACAGCGTACATTAATGCAGAGGGAGTTCAGCGTGTGAGCAAGAATGGAACGATTATCGGATTTGGGTCGCATTCTCTAGCCAGCTCACGAAAAATGTAGCCTCCCTAGTGAAAAGAGTCTATTGGTCGGGGATTGACCGATCAGAAGAAAACTACCCTTATCATAGTTAACGGGGAGCAGCCAGTGTCTCAAACAATTAAATAGTGCACCCAACGTGAGCTGTTCCACTGGTGACCTGTACATTTGCGAACAAATGAACCTTGACTTCCACTAGCATTGTACGCCCTTTGAGGAAGTCCGTTAGTCATTCGCTGAATCTACCACCAATAACGGAAGTCATTTCCATCAGCAACCACTGACGTAAAAGTTTACCCAGGGCCTCACTAAAATTCACGTAGAGAACGCCAATAGGACATACCTCATCCACATCCTGCGTTCAGAACTCCATGGCCGTTAATGGGTTGGTTACACAATTCAGTACCAGCGAGTCATTCTATTGATGCAATCAAAGTCCACAGTGCCGAAACTATCGGTGAATAGCCCTTTTTATCACACGCCCCATTACTTACCGGATCACAGAAGACAGACACTACTCTGGTTTGTGTTCGCCCCTACTATGAAGACTGGTTGACCAACAGCAAACTTCCACTCTCACATTAGGTAAACTTCATCTAATGAGCGTTTGAAAAGTTGGCACAAAGGGTCAACGACAGATCCCTTTGGTTCACATGTAATACCGATTCAGTGCCTAGCTGCCATGCCACCCAAAGGAAGCACGAGGGCTGGGATACTGCCAGGTTGCCCAAGTCTAGACAGGGGAAGTCGAGAGGCAAAGGTCGGGTTCGAACCACGGACCTTCTGACCAGTAAATTCGCATTCTAATCACTTGGGCCATCTTGTCCCCCCAGTGTTTTGTCGACAAACGCGGATGTACATTGCTAGCGTAATATTCTGGTCTTATCGGAATACTCGCTGGCAAACTGATCAGACGTATCAGGTTGCAGCGAAGGAACAGCGTCCCCAGCTTTATTTCTTCAACTAAGGTATGCAAGCAGACGTTTAAGAGCAACTACCGACCTTTTGGCTAGCGCTGATTTACACTGCCATCGCCTAATGCGCTTGTATAACCTGAAGTGATATCTGCTAACCTTATAGTCGTTATAGTCCAAAAATCGAGATGACTCGATGAGAGCTGGAAAAGATGCAAAGCTACTAACCAGATGGTGCATGATTTAAGCCCAACCCTGGCATGTCGACTACTCCTCTCTAGGCTTCAGCAACCTGAGTGATCTTATGCTTCCTTCGAACGGCGTGACAGCTAGATACCAAAAGGGTTTTGCAGCTGAACGATTATTTGTTTTATTTTTATACAGTCCAAAGGCCCCCGACTTGACTCAAATTCGCCCCATGGTGTTATCTATCTTTCAAGAAAGCGACCAACCCTGGGTCTGCTCATGGCGAGTCTGTCGAGTTTTTCGTCTCCTGTACATTGGAGTGAACCGAGTATATAGGTGCTGAATCTGCCCTTTGATACAAGTCCATGTCAGTCTGACGTTGAAAGTAGCCAAAATCTGCTAGCCTAGCCTTTTGGACAGTAAATCCTACCAGGTGCCTTCTATGATAAGGTCGCTGTGATCCTCCCTGTGCTCGGTCAGACATACTACAATAAATGGCGGCTAACTGATATTAGTAGCGCCCGTACTTCTTCGCGGATTGTCTAAATGAGCGCTTGGAGATGGAGTTACCTCAAGCTGCTTGCGGCAGACCAGCACCAGGTCCCTCTCTTTAAATGAGATCAGAACTACTCTTCAAAAGGATAAATGCAGGGAACTCAGAAGACGAGCTGGTATTTCGTAAGATGCAGATGAACTGTAGAACGGAGATCAAGCGGACGTACGAAGATAGTCCATGATACGAAGCCCCATCCGGGAAAAAATAACTACTTAACTACATGAGACAGGTCAAGAAACGAGCCAATTGTCTTCATCCTGAGAGAGCGTAGAGAGAAACAGGGGACCCACAAGTGACCAGACGGTGATATCTGAAGCCTGCAGAGAGCACCATGCAGAAATGTATTCTGCCCCAGCGAACTCATCACACCCAATCTTGGCAAGCCCTGCCTAGGCTTGGGCAGCCTGGCAGTACCCCAACCCTCGTGCTTTCTTTGGGCGGCATGGCAGCTAGGTACCGAAAGGGTGCTACAGATGAACGATTACCTTATATCTTAATCTTGGCAAGGCGCAACTAAGAACAGCCTCTAACTAAACTGTTCATCAACCATTGCACAGGAAAAACACCTAAAGCACGTTGGGGCCAAATAAAGGTTTATCCAAGGATCCTAAAGCAAACAGCGCTCAGCTTGGCTCAACACCTTTGCCTGATATTTCGTCAGTTGCTTGGAAGGAAGCAGCTGTCAAGTCAATCTATAAAACTGGTAACCACTTATCGCCTGGCATCTACAGGCCTTAATACCATACTGTGCATGGGAATGGAACGCATTCCGAAGTGCGACAATCCAAATCAACTCAATACCGACAACCTGATATCCCAGGTGCACAATAGATTTTTCCTAAACCGTCATTGCGTGATGCACGTGCTTAACACAGGCCAACAACACAGGACTCATATCGGACGCCATATTTTCGACTTATCAGATCAACTTAACCTTAAAAACCGCGTATTGGCTATAAATGTTCATATCGATCACCCATGATTTGGAGAGGTGGTGTAGATAACAACGCGGCGGATGCAATAGCTGATATAATTAGTGCATCAAGAGCGAGTTGTCAGTGAACTTTTTATCAGAAATATCGGCAGAGGGAGCTATGCATTGAATAAAACAACTGGGGTGCATTTGCGCCACTGAGCGCCCGACCGGGCCATGTCTACCAATGTCTCCAACCATTGATGTGGACCATTGATGGGGACCCCAAGGTCCCCATCCACGGAGGGGGTGACGGCCAGCACAGCTGAGTGTGCTAATGATGGCTTTCAAACTTCTTTGCCAAATCATTGACCTCCCCTGGCTCGTTTTCACCTTTAGCGTGGTTGTGTGGAAGGGTCTCTTCGAGGGATTTCGTCAGCTGTTGAACGGGGCAAGCAAGTGCAGTCTATGGAGTTTGATCAACTCATCTATCGTGGCCCAGTTATTCCGGACACCATTCAGTGTACGTCAGCATTACTGACTCGGTTTTCCATAAATCCCGGGCAATGATCCGAAGACATCGGTGGTCAAACACTAAAAGCCTTTTTGACGTCTGCAGAATGCAGCGGGCACGTTTCTGACCCGTATAACAATATGGAGCGTGTGACAGTATTGTAAACTCGACCCTTAACAGATAAGCTGATGTCATACCTACATCACAGGAGATGCAGGTCCGCAAAAGCGGTTCTGCAATCCGGATGAAAATATCACTTTTCGTGAGACCACCGGGACTGATACAGCTACCAAAGTGGGAAGTTTTTCCAACCACTTCAATGGCTCAACTGCATGTGTGAGGTTCGGGCACACGCACTCTTGCAGAGGGTCCAGGGAGTAAGGCATACCTGCCTCATTCCTTAGACGGCTGTGCACAGCTGGCACCTTAGGGTTTAAAACTATGTCGACCGTACTGAATAATCCGCCAGCAGCCACGGTCGACCACTGAACGATCTGAGTTTACAGATTTTAGGGCTTACCCTTTCTAACCAGTCCTTACTCGGAGTAAGCTACCATCCCAGCTTCCTTAAACACGGACATTCTGGTCGCCTGGAAGGACAACTTACTACCTTTCCACTATAACCACTAACCACTATAACCTTTACACTAACGTAGACGACCGTGTGACTTTACCCCCGGACCGCCTCATACTGCGATTACCAGTTGTACGGAGGCACGCGATGACTCGTGTCAAGCGATGACTCGAGGAGTATATGGCGTGGGATTTGCACTCAGCCCCAGAACTGAACGCGCTTTGCTGGATTGGATCCCAGTGAACAGTCGTCTCTGCGCCGTCCGGTTATCCAGTTCAATCAAGCTCAATGCCTCCCGGCATACAAAGCGGTGCCTGTTTTTCGTGTCGGCTTATGCCCCAACGGACTGCAGTTCTGATGCGGAGAAGGGTACTTTCTATCGAGAGCTATCCGGGCTCATTCGTCAGGCAAGAAGCACCAACATTGTGATTCTCGCAGGCGATTTGAATGCTCAAATAGGTCGTCTGAGCTCCTTGGAATCACATT
>NW_008751657.1:573450-622916 GCF_000715545.1 Opisthorchis viverrini | reverse complement strand
GACGGGCCACATCAATGGCTAGAGACATTGTCAGATATGGCCCAGTCGCGCCCTCAGTGGCGCCCGCACATCAAAGCTATTGCCTCCAATACATAGCTCCTTTTCCAACCCCCCCACACTTGACAGCCCACTGACAATGCTGGATTTATGCACCAATTTATCAGCTCCCGCCTGCAATGCGCGGCTACCTACCCCTCCCTCCAAACCATCGGTGAACGAAACTGCGGCAGCTACAACCACTGTACGACGAGTACGCAGTTATTACAGCTGACAATGATGAAAATGATGATGATGGAGTCGCGCTGCTCTTGATCTAACTGCTCCGTTTTGGCCTTCTTGGCATTACTTCACTTTGTGGAACGGAGGTCCAGCCTACAGGACCATTGCAGCACCTAAGGTCCGTCACCATGTCAAGGTGGCAGCTTTGGGTCGAAAAACTTCTCAAAAGCATTCGATCGAGTTCCACATGTCCAGCTGCCCAAGAAAACCATTCTTGAAGGATCCAAGGATAAATTTTATGCTTTCCCTTCGATAAAGTTCTGAATGAAACTCCGATAAACCTACTCGTCCGCTGCACTACTCCCCAGCGGAGATCCTCAAGGGTCCGTCACGGAACTAGCCTCTTCTGATATACGTCAACGATACTCCGGATGTGCTTTCAAGTCCATATCTATTTTTTGGGGGTGGCCTGAAATCTAGGAGTTTCAACACCAGAGCACTTTAAACTGATGTTGATTCTGCAATGTAGTGGTCACTAGACCGGTGTCCTTCTCTAAATGAAGAAAAGATCATCTATATGCCGCTTGGGATAAATTCAGAAGACGACTTCGCCGTGCATAGTGAGAATGAACCACAAGATATTACGAAGCTAGATCCCAAAAAGGATTTAGGTGTTTGGCTCTCTTCAGGCACGTCTTCACTCCAAGTTGTCTACTCGAAAGCAAGAAGAACCCGGCTCTCAGCAAGCGTGTCTAACGATCGGCTGCCGTCGTTAAATCTGTTGATTATGAGACGCCCACTAAAACCACTGAACCCTTCCCCGAGACTATCGTCACCTCCTAGGAAGTCTGATATTTGCGCCTTGTTTGGACAAGGTTCGGCCCTTAATTCTTTCACCGTCGGGCACACGGCGAGACATAAAAATTTGAGCGAGCACCTTTATCCAATATCTGTTTTTTCTCATTTCCGGTGGCTGATGTGTGGAATAAACTTCCTTACACACTTGTCCACGCAAAATCTGGGACCCAGCTAAAACAAGCTTTGATGAGTGCTCATACTGACAAACATTTTACTCGCTGGTGAGAACATAAAGAATGGTGCTCTGACTTTTTTATTGAGGCTTTCAGATGAACCCAAGCCGCTGAACGACAAGAACAATAACAAAACTTTGTTCCTGTGTAGCAATACGCGTGAGTCTGTGGTCGAAAACCGGAGGACTACTCAAATCGGTTATCCTCATAGACAGTATCCCGCAAGCATATAACAACACAGCCCTTACTGTAGCGCATGGCCTTTCCGGGCCAGTTATATGCCACAAGTGACGCCAATTAAAAAACGTGCTTTGGGCCTTTGCAATTTGTGGACTCCAGCAGATGCACCTTCACCATAGCTGATACAATGGAGCGAGGGTATTAGAGCAACAAAAATCACTCCACTTTCAGTTCCACCGTAAGTTCTTCCAATTCTTTCTATATCCAGGAAGGGGAAGTTCATTTTTATGACTGCCAGTTCATAACCAGATTTCATGCGGCCGGTAACGTGTGAGTTCATACCATCAACCATCATTTTACCCCCAATGATTTAGCTCAACAAACTGCATTCATACGTGCTACAACCACCAAGGCATCTACTTGGTTGTTCAACATGGCAGTGGTATCATTCACCTCCATCTCATTAGAGCTTTCTTTGGGCTACCTGAAAATGTTCATAATCGTAGCCCCATGACTGTGGCCTGGCCTTCATTGACCGTTCCTGGGGCTCCAATCCAGAAGAATATTTCTGGTCACCTATGGCCATGCGTTTACCTGGGATACAGTATTGTAATCTAGTAATCAATATGTGCAGTGGAAGTATTTAAAATCATCCTCAGGCTCCAGAACTACTTCCAGTGGGGAGAAACCGATGGCGTAATTGTAAGAGACCTACTATGATAACTGTAACTAACTGCCTTCGAAAGGCAGGGGGCGCTGCATAAACTCAGGTCAGGCCATTAGTACCACTGGCCCCATGTAGAGCTCAGAGCTCAAATCACAGTAATGTGTGAGTTCATTGGTTACAGAACTGAAGATGCATACTGTTCGACGTGGCAATTTGTACACTGAGATCGGGACGCCACCGGACATCGTTGGCATAAATACCAGGAGCACGTTTGGAGAATGAGGGTTAAGGTAGCTAAAATTCGCCATTTACCAGCTTCGAGGGGCTTCCTCTATTGGTCCGCACAAAAGCTTTGCCCCTGAGAATCGACTCACGCACAGGACAAACCCTGGCGCATGATTGGTCCAAATTGGCTTCGCTTCTTAACAAAGGTTTCCACCAACGGTATTCCGAGGCTAGATGGCATTCTGGGGTAGGCTTGCGCGTTGCGATCGGGGAAGTCTCCGTTCAAATCCGCAATCCGATCTCATTTCGGCTCTCTCCGTTTGCACGTTTCTTCATGGAAAACTCAGGTCCTTTGACAGTAACCCACGTTATAAAACATGGTTATTACTAGATATCCGAAAAAAAGCAAGCACCTATTTCCTGCCATACTTACATTAAAAGGAGTAATATGAGCAGTTATGAAAGGGTTGTGTGAAGCAGCAGAGGTAGATGAAGAGAATTTGTGGTCACGGGAACATGTTTTGTAATGTCAAGTTCACTTATTAAATAGATGAACGTCGAGTTACACATAGCCCATGCATACGACGCGGAGCTCTCCTGTAATAAATGAACCAAATTGTTTGGACCATTTTTTTACTTGCCTCAACAATCCTTTAGGCACTGAACTTGTTCTTCGTTTGAATAGTGCACAAACGCAATTTGAAAGTGCATGTGCATGCTTGTCCCTTGAAATGCTGATTTATTGACGTTCAATTTGCTCACAAGCCAAAGCCAAACAGTTGAGCAGCTCAACTAATATCACCTGACAGGCACAAAGGGCCGGCAGGGCTCCCAAGCGAAAGTGACCAGGGTCAGCGACTTGCGTTCTGGACCGGCCAAGTCAGGATGGTATAAAAGTCTGTGAGAAGCTACAAATCTTCATTCGTCGCTGCTTCCTTTTACATCGAGGTCTCTACGAAGTAGTGCTGAACGCGACCGGTGAATCCTCAACCACGGTAAACATGTCACCCACTTCGTGGAAGCCGAGTACACAATAGTCTGTAGCGTTGTCAAGTGAGATTTGTTGTAATTTAATGCCCTGTATGTGAACAGAACTCATCTTTGGACGAACATAATATAATAAGACGGGTGCCAGATTACCTGCCCTATCGTGTGTGCAAGTTCTTCATCGGATTTGAGTCAAAACTGTGAGGATTTCGTTGAGGAACCTACTCATGTTATATGCCAAACATGGTTATTTTGGTGTAAAAATATGAACTGAAGTCCGGCGAAGCGCTTACGCAATCCTTCTGATAGGTGTTCTTGATCGACAAATGTGTAAACGCACTTTCACACTGGAACATTAATGAACGTGGTTGTCGGTATGTTGATACTCTGCTGCGTACTCGCCCGATGCACTTTTGTTCGGGTGCGCTAACCTCGACAGCCGGTCCTCCACGCGGACGTTCCACCTGAACATTCGTCTTACAATAGTCTTAACGTGCAACGTTCTTCAGAAGTCTGACTGGCAAATGTACGTCGGCAACCGATGTCTAAATTTAAAACAGTAACAGGTGGTTTTTGTTTGTTGGGCCGCTTTAAGTCGTCCATGTAATTCCGTAAAAGTATCCGGAAACCATGGTATTGATTTGACAGGTGATGATATTTTCGCCCTGCGTGGTGTACCGCGCCGCTTAGCCAAACCCGTTTGTGATCCGTAGGATATCCGAGGGGCTTTCTGCAAATCAGACTCGTGATAGTACTTTTGTGATATTTATATTTCGAATGTTCTGCTGTTCACTTGGGTGCGGCTTCGTGGTTTATCCGCGAAGCATGGAGAACTGTGCAGGCCACCACCGTGTCAGTGTAACAGATGTGTTTATTGCCTGCGGCATATGATAGTCGCCAATTGCAAAATCCTGCTAGCTAAGTGAAATCACAATAAGACACCCTAAAAGAGTGTTAAACTGTCATGTTTCCTTGAATTTGTGGGTAGTTTTTTAGACTTAAAATCCATTCCACCCCCACGGTGGTGCGGCAGTGGAAAAGAGCATGTCTGTCACGCAAAAAGTGCCAACGGGCTTTGGTCACTATTATTCTGCCGGCCACTACTAACAGTTCTCCGTTGTTTCTATTCTCCAGATGCGACTGTTGCATGCATATTCTGCTCTTGAGAAAAAACTACTTCCCAACCACTGATTTTACACGTCCTTGCAACCCAAGCGTCATGGCAACCGAGGCATCCTTGCCTTATGTTAAGGACAAGCTTGCGTAGGTATCAAGAAACAGCGTAACTGCTCAATTTCTCAGGCAGTGATTGGTCAGGCAATATAACGCTTCCAGGCCAAAAGAGGGTAACATCCATCAGCGATTGACAACACATACGTTCACACATTACGGAGTTGTACTCGCGCATATTATTCGCGGTGTGTGCTTGAGCACCGTGGCGTAATAATGGTAAGAAAACACCTGCAGACACTGACTGGGTTTTTCATTTGCTTTACTCCAAGCGTGCCACCTGTGAAAAGCAAGATTGTCTTACACTGCGCCTATTTTCAATTCGTCGAAGCCTGGTATAGTGAATTGCCTTGCAAAGATTGTGAAACAACGGCGACCATCAAAAGTGGGCTACCAAAGTATTTACCTTGTGGGTCCTCCTAATCTTTCACCAAATGCGTTGACTGTTTTTCTACATGCGGCTCTCGCGCACTGAAAACACCAGAGCTAAGGTCTATGTCTTGGTAATCTCTCTGAACGGAAAACAGGGAGAAAGTTTATGAGCTGAGGTCCAGTAGGCAAGGTTGTAATTCACCAATGGTCACATTTTAATCAAACACAACACCAGCTTCTTTATATTACACTGGCCTGGTCTTCAAAGAAAACCGTCCCCGCTGTATATGGCCCACGTGAACCGACCAGTACTATTACTGGGGTGCATGCGGCTGGTGAGCATATAGAATCGGTCGTGTACTTGGGACCTTCCGTCGCGTGTGATTGTATAACGTGCTAGCTATATGACCTGTGTGCAAATATTTAGAGCATGCCAGACGGTATTCCACCCACAAGTCGGAAATATACATTTTTATTACTACTGCTACGTAGCAGCCATCCCGGTGTGGTCGCTGAATACACAGCATGCACGCTACGGAAGTCGAAGGAGGCAGTGCTACTTCTGGTGTAAAGTTTCGAGAAAACTCTGTGGACGGAAAACAGAAGGAGGCATACGAACGGAGGCCAAGAAAGCAAGGTTGCTCATCACCATTGCTCATATAAACCAACCAAAATGGCGGTCACTGTGTACTGCATGTACTAGTAACTAACCCTCTTTCGTTGTAATGTTCAACTGAATGGTACACCAATTCGTTCTCACGCAGAACTTTGTGGAGAACGGTTAATTCATTTGATCGAATAAAAATAAGGAATAGACAAAGTTCCCTGGAATAAAAGCAATCAGTATCGTTGATCCGCTTTCTGCGAATGATGCACTGATAATGCCGCCATCATAAACTAGGGTTGAGGTGATTACTGATAAGACAAAACATGTATCAACGCAGGTTTCTGTTATTAGCAAAGCCCAGATCGCATTATCCGGAGTCAAAGAAGTCTGTATTTTGGGTTGCCGATCTACTTACATGTATCCGCTTGCTGTCTGTCAACAAATGGTTGGCTTGCATGCCATTTATCGACGGAAACTAAAACCAGTTATGACGAGAGGTATCACCACAAATGTTTTGTAATTCAGAACACTCACTTTTTGTTGGCGAGGTTATATGGACAAATCACTGTCGAATCGTCGATTCTCTTTCATTGTTCAGAACACTCACTTTTTATTGGCGAGGTTATGTGGACAAATCACTGTCGAATCGTCAGTTACTTGTATTTAGGACCAGGATGGACGGTGACATAAATCAAAAAGGGGCATGCCAAAATGCTGAAAATAATAAATTGTATGCAATAAGTACACCTCTTGTAATTTAGGTTCTATCCAAGGATGATACGCTGCTACGTTTAAGTGGATCAACCATAAAACTATCCAACTGGGCCGCAGTTTTGAATGTTCTTGCAATAGATGTCTCAACCGGTCATTATTGATATGATCCTGCAAGTAAACTGATCACGCAACAGACTCAGCCGCTTAGCTTACGTATTAACCAATCACCTCTCCTAACTTGATGTCTCAATGCATCAATAAGTGTGCACGGGTTGGAATCATAATTCTGTCGGTAATGTCTTCCCAAATTTCTTCTTGTATTAAGCGCAGCTAACTTAAGTCTATCCTAGCTAATTTTTCATCTGTGCTTATGAAAACAGCTGTAACCCTAGGTTCCACGAAAGAATGCACCAGAAATGGCAATATTGTAATCAATTCACTCTAGTAATCCAATAACTCCAAAGCATGTTCCACCTAAGAACGCTAACGATTGTGGGTGAAATTGGAAGCTCCGGATCTAATTCCGGCTGCTGGGCATAGCGCTTTCTAAGAGTGTATCAATTTTTATTCTTAGGCCTACATTTCGATATGCCGAACCAAATATTCCAGCTTTCTATCTAAAAACCGTAAGAAGAGTTTAAATAAGGGGAATTTGTGGAAGTCACTACAGAATACGTATATATATGATGATAATGTTTGTTCCTAACTGGTGCGTGGCATAATGTCAGGCATGATCATTGTGTTTTGGTCAGAATGACAGCACGACTGGCGGGCCTTGTAGGTGGGACGAGTTGTGCAGTAAAGTGACAGTATCCTAAACAGTGGACATTATCTGGTGTACACGTTAGAATTTGAAGGTGGTGGGTAAAATCAAAACGGTGAGCGAAACGTGAGAAATCGTAGCTGACACATGACAATAAAACCGCGAACTGCGAAAGTGCTGAACAAGAACAACGGTTCTGGCGAAGCAGCGAAGTTGACGTCGTTTGAACTGTAACATAAAAGCTCCACAGAGGCCTCATGACATTGGACTGCTGGGCTTACGGCCAGCATTACAAATTGCGTAAGGGAGGGTGATAAAGCGGAAATATTAGCAATGCGTATAAATGGTGCCAGGAGTCTCACAGTTGTGGTGTACTCTAAAAATGCAGAAGATTACTGATTTCCATGACATTGGAATCGAGCGTAACCGTTCCTTAGAAGAGTGAGTTGATGACAGCATGCAAGCTGGAACGAGATGTGTGCAGAAAATTATAATGGTGCCAGAGTCTCACAGTTGTGGTGTACTCTAAAAATGCAGAAGATTACTGATTTCCATGACATTGGAATCGAGCGTAACCGTTCCTTAGAAGAGTGAGTTGATGACAGCATGCAAGCTGGAACGAGATGTGTGCAGAAAATTATCGACTTTGTGAAGATCACAAACCGAAAGTCAACCGAAGTAGTTAAACCCGAACGAAAGGTTCAGCGGATTTGAGACGAAATTTTCATTTTCGGGAGATGGCTGGGACAAGGTAAAGAGTTTGTTATTATTTTCAGTCGGTCAGGCAAGCGAGTGAGGGGTACAGTCAATGGTAGAAAGACTATGCTTGCATGTGTGCTATCAAACTGAATGTGTTAGCCCCGTGCCTTCATTGACCTAACATACTTCCGTTTTTGGACAGCTTCGTAACGGACGTCACAATGAGGTCATTTGGCCGGGATGGGAACTACTTCAAGCAGCGAAATTTTTCGGGTTGCCCCAGTAAATCTGCGGAGGTAGGGCGATGCCGAGGTAAGAACCGATTGGGGATCACAGATCAGGTAGAATGTATAACGGCCGGACATGGCGTCCGAACCAGATATTGCCAACGGTCGAAGCATGCACGACCTACACGGCAGGGAACCGTATAGACCAAGCTAACTTGGGCATTGACAAGCTAATTAAATATTAAACCAAGGATATCCGTCGGCACATAACCAAAGACGTCCTGGGACACCTAACAAGTTACTACAATATTCTATTTTCCGGATGTTTAAACCACCAGAGTTCATTTTTTATACGTGGTATGAGACTAAAAACCCTATTGACGCCGCTCACTAGAAGCAAGCCGAGATTATTTCCGCCTTAACTGGAAGGTTTTCGAAGCTGTGGATTTTTCGAGGATTTCATGTGGTTCGTTTGAGCGTTTGGGTCGGACGTTGCTCATGGCAGAGTGAAATTTCAAGGTCACAAACCATCACCGATTCGCATTTCATTACCAGTTTCCGAGATGATGCACTAAATCAAACTATTGCACATTTTAGCCTTATGCGGTGCTATTTAAAAATGAGATAATACCTACAAGTATCTGATGTAAACTCTACCATGATAAATAGACTAATATCGTTTCTGTGCATTGTAATCTTCAGACGTGATAAATGAGACGAGTTTTTCTGCAAACTTCGCGCAACGTGGCGATTTAGAAAGCTTTCCTATTATCCGGTAAAACGGTAGAAGTTATTGGGATGAATTCCGTGAAAGTGGTGGGAGGTTTGCCTCTGTGGATGGCTCCCATACATAAAGGTGAACAACTAATCAATAGGTAGTGCAATGTTATGAGATGTGTGCATGTGAATCGCCAAAAAAGACCTTTTCCAGTGAAAATAATTACGCTGCTCAGATGGAATTCGTCACGATTCTTGACTACATTGACGGAAATGAAGCTGCTAGCCCCGCGCCAGGGTATGTTGCTGATTATGAAGGCATAACAATGCACGTCAGCGTAAACCAGTGTGCGCATCGGTCCACCAAACTCGCCCATCATAGGATTACTCTTAACTTATTGTATGGTTTAGCAATAACTGACAGCGACTCTGTTCGTTTTTCAGTAGATCACTTTCCCTCGATGATAAATCTCAAAAATATGTGTTCAATTCTTACCCGTTTATTCCTTCGATAAAATCGTTCAGACATGTTGCCGTTATAAGGACAAACTGGATTCTTGGCCAACTAGCCTCGTTGTCCCTAATTGTATCTGAATTGGACACAGAGTATTCGAAGCTCAAGAGGGTTGTTCACGAGGCAGTCTTAAGATCACTTGTCATAGACTTGAGTCTGGCAATCCCAGGAGCCTTGTAGGTCTTGAAGCATGCGCACACAGATAAAAACCGTAGCAAACAGCCAGTGAGTGTACGGCTACAATTTGTCACATATGTTCCTTCAGGGCACTAAAAACCAATTTTACTCAACTCCTGCTTCTTGGCATCCATACCGTGTAGCTTACTGGGAACAACAGCTCAATCTTCCTCATCATAACTTTCAACCACCTCATGGTCATGTGCGGTAGAACCGTCATCAAATGGAAATTCGAAATGCAGGCGCATATTCATGGAAGCAGCGATGCTGCCTTCCCTCCTACACTGATCACTGACGTTGGTAGGGCTGGTCTAATCGAGCAACCAGTGGCATTTATGCATAAAGTTTATTGCCTCCAATGTGTGTCTACGCAGTTCATAAACAAACTCAACATGCCTCAACGCTTGCCCGGATATCATACGATATCCCGCTTCCCAATTATCTCTGGAACCGCCGCTGGAACTAATCTGCATATGGTACATGGTTTGTAGATGATCATTTGAGTTGAACTTCAGAATGGAACTGACAGCTTGAAAGACACTAATATTGACCAGCCATTACATATTGCAACTTTTCTGGCCGAGCAAGGCAGGTTCATGGGGCCTCTATCCCAGAAGGCGAAGAAGCATCAATGCACAAACTCCTCGTATTTCATTCCACTCACCCCCGCCAAGCCATGCGTTTTTCGGCTCCACGGTTTGCACCATTCTGAAGGAGGTAGAGAGAATAGCACTCCCATCCGTAGATGGTCCATTTGCATTTGTGGAACATGGCTGATTTATCAGAGTCGGCTATTATGAATGTTTAACACCGTTGACTGACGTGCTGCAAAAACAAATACCCATTTTTTAATCACCTCGTTACTGACCCACGGATACCATTCGAGGCCATCAGCGCTTCTAAAGCATCGGGTGTCAAAACCTCAAGACGCTTTACATAAACTTTTGACCAATGTCATGCTTCGCAACCAATCAATAATACAGCACTAATTATATCCTGGTAAATGCATCCCTTGAGACCAAGATTAATGCAGTCTAGACGCCACAAGTGGAGCAAATTAGCAAACTTCTTTCTGACCTTTGAGTTTCTTTCACGCACCTCATTGGACACAATGCCGTTAGAGCTGATACAGTTCAACAACTTCAAATGATCTTCCATGAGTCCGTCATCATTGACAGCAGTACGTGGCTTATCAAATGCGATTTCTGGTGCCGGATACACTCTTCAACAAAAGTTTCCGGTGTACAACCGAGGACTCGCTTCCTAGTCGCCTGCCAAAAAGCTATGGTTCGGTGGCAACAATTATCGAACACACGATGCTCCATTTACGCTACTCAGACGGTTAATCAGCATTATATCCTATTATTATATTATATTATATTATATATATATATATATATTATATATATATTATGAATGCAAGATAGCTGCTTTTTCGCATCGTTGGCTTATACAAGTCTTACCATTGTAAGCGGCCTCCAAAGATCTCGGGCATGTGCCTCCCCAGTAATCAAACGACGATTTATGGACCTGCTAACGTCACTGCAATTGATCGCTGAAAGCAGGCTCCTTATTCCATCCGTGCTTTAATGAAAAGAACAATGAGCGAGGCTACCCGATTTAACCATGTAAGCAGCCCACGAATACATGAGCGTCCAAATAACAAGCGATATTTCTACAACCTCAGAAGATGAACATAACAGAAACACCAAAATATTGCGACGGATGTTTAGACTCAAAAAAGTAAGTGAACAGTAGCGGAGTAAAATTTGAAAAATCTCGAACGATTCATGTAATAGATGCACCAAACTCCTTTCAAGTTACCGCTCATGGCCCACAATCCGTTTGTGGCGACGAGGGGTGAAACTGCCAATGCACGATATGAATTGGCCTTGCACAGATAGAGATCCAACAAACGAAATCCATGGCAGATCCATATAGAAACAGTTGCAAAATGCTGCTTCAATCTTCTCCAAAAGCCAAATTGTCAGCCAAAACTGTCAAATGCCACGAAGTTGTGATTATGTTTCGGATACGAACTAAACGGTTCACCCCGAATACACGGGGAAATTTCGCTGCTGTCTTGGCGAACTGCACAGATAAAGCTTAAATTCCATCCATGAATCATTGATCAGCTTTAATTTAATACGCCGAGTAAGCAAACTCCTTCAACTGCAGATTTCAGGTATTCGAATGGTATACGGAGAAGTGCCATGTTATAGGTGAACGCCTACATGGGTGATGTGACTGACTGAAATTTGTGCATGCACGGCCATGCCAAATAGTTTTGTTTAAATAGCCAGGACCCATGCAAATTGGGGGAATGGTATCTTGTTGAAATAACGCCGCATAACTTGGGAGCAGAATGTAATGGGATCGAAACGGCGAATTGTAAACATTACAGAACACCCAGCTAATGAAGCGTGGGGATAAGCATATCAATATCATCATGGTCGCCGATCATTCCGACTTATTCCAATGATAACTACTGTACAACGTTCATAGGGATCACACCTAGTTCCAGTCGGCCTTTCAGTCAAATGTGCCACAAATTAATCTATCCGAGAAGTTCGAGTAGACCTGTGCTCCACTGAGTGTTGAATAAATGTAAAGAACATCTATTTTACGGTATAATTCACATACTTCCTGCTTAGCCAGGTGCAAACCTGTGAAACACCACGTTTCTACTAGTCTCACGGAGTTTATAAGTAAATTCCTAGTTATTTCCCTGTTTTTATATAGACCCAAATATGTGGTTTTCCCCTGGATCACTCAGCATGAATGATTTTCAAACCAGCAACTTATCTTCTTCTGCAGCCCTCGCAATATGCAATACATAATAATCCTACAAAACCTAATGCTCGCCAGTTAGCCACCCCCTCTTACATGAGCTAACAACAAAGTCACGCTCGCTTCAGTCACTGTTTCGGCAGCCCTCCCCTCACACAATGAGCCCAGTCTCATGAACGACCAACCATGAACATAGTGACGTAAACCTGGCTATTTGGTTCTCCTCATATTTACATATGGCCACACGCTTTTGCATCGGCCGAAACCCGCCATTCTTCGAACATCTCTACCTTGACTTTGATTATTATTTTTGATCTCGGACAGTTTCGCCACATTACGGTAGTTACAAGCTTGAACCCTTGACTGCCCGCCATAAACCGCCGCAGGCAGTCTTATACCTTAGTACTCTATAATAGGCCTTATTGACGCTTCACTATTTTGAATCTCCAGTATGTGGACGGCAGTCGCATTATGTTGTTTGAATGGTAGCAGTAAATTACCCTTCGCCTTTGACGGACGCTAAAATATCCCTGGTCCATTTCGGTCTCAATTTGTCACGACTCTCCAGCCAAAATAATTACCACAACACTCCAGGTGAGTCCTAGAGGATGTTCGCAAACCAAGCTGTCTACAGACCCGAGTAAGACGTCGCGATGATGGTATCACGACTGCCATAGTCAGCCTGAGGGCTTGCTCGAAGTCAACGTGACCTCTAACATTTCCTGAACGAGAGTGCACACAAGCCCAAAAGACCATCTCAGACTGTTAAACTTATTCCAAAACCTCAAAGTACTGCTAATCTCATTGTAGTACCCGCTCGTGCTGCCGCAAACACACTAATTCTTAGGTGAATATAATACTTTGCCATGCACCCGATACAGTGTGCGATGGTTATCAAAGAAAAATCAACCAGACTTACTGCCTGTGAAGGACACTTTGATTTATTTGACGGGACGCTCGCTCCAAAATGGAAATAAAAACCTGCGTAAGTCACGGATGGCCGCTTTGCTTTGAGTTTGCGCAGACATGTGCAGGACCATTATTTTTCATTTATACTTCCACAACATTTCCGAACCCATCAAAAAAGAAGACACGTTAAGAAACCAAATTTTCCAAAAACATTCTGCCTTAGTCATGGAAATATCATGTTTTCTTATAGCAGCCATTATAAACATGAAGTCAGCATTAACAGTGGTCAAACAAACAGGCTTAAACAAATTTCACGAAGACTGTGACTCTGAGAATACACTTATATGTGGACTAAGTACTGTCGGACACTAAATCTTCATGTAAAATCTTTCTTCATTCTAACTCTGGCTTCTGAGAAATTTTCGTTGTCTAAGGATCGGCCTCCCTGTTCCGACCTGTGAGAAAACACAACCCATGGAACCTATCGGCAAAATAATCAGTTAGAAGGCGGGTTTGAATGTGAATTTTTCGTCGCCAATAAACGCTCACATGAGCACACAATGAACTCTTATACAGAAAGCAGCCATCAAAGTTCACCAAGACGACAAAGCGCCCTTGGAAATACGCTGAATTGGCTTTTCTCAATTTCAGTGTACGTAAATCCTGTGAAGTTATAGCAAATTTTCGAAGCTTGAAGATTTTATGGGCTAGTGTCTTGCCATTACCGTATAGACAAATATCGTCTGGTAGCTTTTAAGAGGCGGTTCTCTTAGAAGCCCTCACTCACGCTGAGACTCGATTCTAAGTCTAAATAACCTGGATGGAGAAAATGTTTTCTGCACACCGGTCAACTAGGTTCACGACCGGCGGTTATTTGATGGCCCCTCAGTTTTCCAGGCCAATCTGGGTGTGCAAATTACGTGCCGTTACTGGAGAATCTGTCGGAACTCGCTGGTGTGGCGTTGGTTCACCTCTTGACATTCGATATTGTAAGCCCAACATTTTTGCGATACCTGCCTTCTCCTACTCTCCGCTTCTCCCACTCCACTTTAGGCTTCTTGCTGTGTGCAGTTATCCTTCGGATTCAAGGAAGCATTCAGGTTTTCAAGTAACTGACATCGCTCGAATGTTGAAACTTACTAATGTATATCGGATTTAAACCTTCAGCGCAGACCCATATGGCATCCAATGAGACATATTCTACCGAAGTTATATATGCTGACCTTTTCCTCGTCTATAATGAGCACAGTTGAGTGGATAGGAAAGGCACGAAAATCAATGCCAGCTAGAACGTCTGAAGCTTGCTACTATTTGACAAATTAACGTGCGGATCACTCCGCATCCAGTCGTATTGTTTCAAGAGCTATCATCTGTGAAACGTACGGAGATGAAGTCACAACAACAAACCGCCATTATTTCCGGGCTGAGATGCCCTAAGTTGTATCAACGGCGCGTGCCATACTATGTAAGTATTTGATGTCATGTAAAGGTATACTACGATGTCGATGGTACCGTAAAGAGACCAGCGTTGCACTGCAGTTGACTCTCTCTGCTTGTTGACTCTCCAAAAATTCGCAAGTTAGCTGGATAAGTATTTTGGTTCTGACTGTAATGTGCCAAATGGCACAAGACTGTACAAAGTCAACGGTCAACGACCACTAAAAATATTGTATAAAAATCAGCGTACAACCCACTCATAGAAGTAAGCGTGCCTGCCACCGCTGTCGCTCTGAGGTCATAGGTTGCAATCAGGAACCTGATCCCTAAATACTTCCTTTCCAATTAATGCTTTGGATGGAAGCAGTGAGCACCTTAACTTAAATCTCACGATTGCCATAATATTTGCTCCACGACCTCTAACGCGATCGCAGGCACTATGTCAAACTGCTGTTGTTGGGGGTTGAGTTGCTGGCTTCCTTGTAAGGCGGTACTAATGGGGAGAATTTCTAGTGAAGCTTAACTGTAACTATTTAACAAACGCTTCAGTCCTCAGCATTTTATTAAAGTCCTCTGACTTTGGTGCTCGGCATCTCGGGGCTTACTTTGAAATGCAGCCATTTCTATGTCCAACGAAGCCGGTTTCGAAACATTTTTCGACGTTGTCGTTCAAGCCCTTGTTTGTAATCACTAACGACAACCTAGGGTATAAAGGCTGGTAGATGCCCCCTTATGAGTGTAACATAGTAAAAATAATCATGCAGATTTTGTTTGTTGGTTAAAATTCAACCTTACGACTTATTCTGTCAAGGCTGCCAAATATAAATAGCTGGATACATTATATTCCCCGCTCTTTCTTGAAACCTTCCCGCAAATTTATGCCTTAGCCGCTGCCAGAAGGCTAGGCTGATATTTGTTTGTAGTAGCAAGCACTCTTCAATATTCAACCTCTACATTCGCCACGCTTTTGAACAAGGATATGGCAGCAAGTCTGTTTTTTGATACAGTGAGCAGTGACGACAACGGTGAATGCTCATAGAGGGCTCAAAGCCAGAGCAATTTCAATAGACATTCAGGTTTTGGCTCTAGGTTACATGGATTCAGTGGCAAAATGCTCGTGGACTACGCTCAATAGCTCGATGCTACTTGTTCTGAGAGGAAGCGGAATAGAGGGGACCTCTGTCTGCTGCACACTGGGCAAAAAAGAAAACGGTCTAATGGGGGGATTCACGGAGTCCACTGTTCCACCAATCTTCGTATTCATGCGAGTTCAAGGGGCTGAGATGTAATTCACATCCATGCCTCCGAGGAGCCTGGTGTGTGAATCCCATAATAATTATTGGCCGTCCTGTCGGCGATATCTGGAGAAAACCATACAGGAACCGAGTGCGCTGTCTTAGATTTTACTGTTTTGCCTGAGTACAAGACGTTTGGGCAAACATGACAATAAGATTAGGATAACCACATGCGCCGCAGTACATGGTCCTTGTTGTCCAAACCACTAAACTGTCAACCAAATTTTAGCCGGGTGGAGTACTAACAGAGAGACCATGGAGAGGAACGAATATTGGACACCTTGTTTGCTCAGATAGTTTGCCGAGTAAACTTTATCGGATTTTCTTGCATCACATTTCACCTGAACGACAGCGTTGATTTTTTGGCCAAGAGCTTAAAAATTATCATTTGTTAGGAAACTACCCAAGTTCTACTCGGATGGATTTTAATGCAGCTGCGTCAAATCATGCACTGAGCTATTCGTACATTCACAAGTGAGACTGTTATTCCATAAGATGTTTGTTCCCGCAAGTACCACAGGATCTCTTCGTTTAAAAGCTATTAGATATATATGGTTTCGGCTTGCTCCATGAATATTTCGTCAGATTCACATCACCGAACGTGAATTAAAAGCATTCATCTAATTTGACGATTGCTACTTTGTTGTGAGCCATAGTCTTCTTCAGAGGCACCCTATTTGGAGTGAGAACACTGACCCAAACATAGTCTGCAATTTACTGCAGATCCTCACTATTTTAGGCTTGTGCTCTATTGGTGTTGCATTTGCTAGATTTGTGAAAACCTTGAAAGGTGAAAACTAACTGCAGACGCTTTTTGCTGGTTCACTTTTGATATAGACCTAGATCCTCAAAAACTAAAGCGTCTCAACGAGTCCACATCCGATGAAAATTGTCAGCGTTTTACATCTATTTTCTTCGTCTAAAAATACGTATTCTGGTTATATGACTAACAGTTTTACTGCAAGCTGCAATAAAAGCTGAAAGAAGACCTCAAGAACACAATCAAAGCGTCTCCGTGCTTGAGGTTTTATTCTTCCGCCCACGCATAGTTTGAGGATTTAATGTAGGCTCAAAGCGGCCTCACAAGTACGCCTATGTGATGTAAGGCTGAATGATGTATGAAATCAAAAACAGGTTTGACTGCGGGTATCTCCGGTTGTCGATATAGCAGAGATAGTTTAAAGAAACAAGTGGGAAAATCGTTAAAAAGTTCTAGATATTATTGGTAGCACACTGCGTTTAGTCGATAAGTAGATGTGATTCTTGGACAGACCTTGAGGATAGTCTGAGTCGTCTAAAATCCAAGCAGCACATCAGAAGCAAGTTAACTCGACAAATAATAATCTTTAAAGAGAGAGAATTTCTTATGAATTTTCTAACTAAACATTTAGGTAAATCCGTAAACTTCTGAACTTTTTAGTGTGGCCAACGATTTGTTTTCGAACTCCTGGCAATGGGTGTATCATAAGCAGATCCAGCCTACCAAAGCCGAAAGTTGCCGCAACTAGCATACATAACGTCAGGATTCAGGTTTCAACAGACAACCCAAAAGCTAGGCCGCAGCCAGGCATTAGCCATCATTTGGAAATAGAGCACAGCACACCCCAGTCTAAATATCATTGCACCCCTCATTCAATCGGCGTCTGCTATTATGTTGATGTGTTGCGTTGTTAGGTTATATAAAGACCGAAATCAGCCGGCGACAGGGAAGCTCAGCAATTTTCTCAAAGCATCCAAGTAGCGTATTCTATAACTTCTTGCAGTGAAAATTTTTATAGAGTTTCGTTTTACTGATTGAAGCGGCCTGTAGATTCGCGGCTAGCTGACGACCGAGCATCAGCCGTTATTCCCATTGACGCAGAGCTGATAATGCAGTTGAGTCGGTTGTTCTAAGTTCGGCTATTCTTAGCTTTATTCTTAGTTACTTGAAAACACCGCGCAGACCATCGAGCACTAGTAAGTGGTGCGAGCGAAGGGGGCTGTTCTAAGGTGAACATGGAATGTCAACATAAGTTTACCGTCCCTCGCCATCCGCGGCTAAATTTCGTCCCGACACTGAAATTTGCCATTACCTCATTCTCTCCCACTTATTTTGTGGAATCGGACTGTGGAATGGATAGGTTTCTAATGTAATACAGGAAAGCCTAACATTACGTTACGGAGAAGAGCCCCGCGCCTCCACCTAAATCTCGCTCGTTGCGTACACTTCTTGACTATGTCAAATCGGTTGATTTTGCGGTTTTCGAGAGTAATGATTTACCGTCTGCTACGGGACCAATACTTTCATCAAATGGCAAAGGGATGTTCACGGTCCTCGACCTGGATGATTTCCCTTGTTTTCGGAGACATATTCATAAGGCTGAGTTCAACACCAGAGGTCAGCCACCAAATACTAATGAACCGTTTGATACGGTATCCGAACAAAATGCTATATCCGAAGAATATATCAACTGTAAAGACCTTCCAATCCGAGAGGATCCGAACGATTTCGATGGAGACCACAACGGAACTATAAGCATCCACACGCTCATTCAAGGTGTAGCAAATGTGATGAACATGATTGGAACTGTATTCATTTTTCTATTCATTATTCTCTTCTTCGAATATTCCAAATGCTGTACCATACGTAAAATTCGAATACATGCGTGGTTATTGTTACGCTGTATTGACTTCTGGGTATCTAGCTTGTTTGGTTATATCTATATAGGTGCTGGACTTAATTACTTTACCCACCTTGCTCCCTTCACTAATACATGTGACTGAAAACCGCGAAATCCATGTTAGGGTCACAGGAAGGAGCGGCACTAGTGCATTATAGCAAGTGTAGTGAGGTTTTATCAACTTAGCGAGCGTTTCACAGGGAACACCTAGAATACTTCCACTATCCTTGAGATGACCAATTATAGGCACAAAATCGGCCAGTCAAACCACCTCCAGAAACATCAGTTGTTGCGGACCTACATGTCATATTTGTCCGTTTAAGTGACTGTGGTTCACACCCACTTTAAAACACAGTAGCTGATGCCATCGCGTGGATCTTATATTGGCTGTTTTTCTCGGTTATCCACGTCCAAATTTCAAGATGACTAAATCTTTGCGAGAAAACAGGCTTTTGGAAGCAAATGGGTACAATAGGCAGTTGGAGTTTTCCATAAAACTGCCCAACTGACGTCTCAATTAACCTTGGAGCTAACCCACAGAACGGTTTCAAAAATAGTTCAAGCTGAACATTTGTGCAGATAGTCTGTTTCGAAAAACATTAAGGTCTTGGCGCCGTTGCTTTCTCTTTGTGAAAAGGTGTACTTGATTTCTGGCGATGTCTCTGTTACCAGATACACCTCAGGTCTTTACCTTCGAGCACTCGTATGGCGAAGCTTGGGCCTTCACCTTATCATGCTTCTTTGGCAGAAGCACCGACTGGATGTTCCGCAACACACCACCCTGAGCAATCGTCACACCACCCAAGGGCTGGTGGAGCTCCCCGTCGTTGCGGATGGCCAGTTGCAAGTGACGGGGGATGATGCGGGTCTCCCTGTTGTCATGGGCAGCATTGCTAGCAAAATCCAGGACCTCAGCAGCGAGGCAGTCCAGGACTGCGACCAAGTACACGGAGTCACCAGCACCAACGCACTCAGCATAGTTGCCTTTGAGCAGCAGACGATGTACACGATCGACGAGTCCCTGGCGTGACGAACTGGTCTTCGCATCGACCCGAGTTGTACCGCCTTTGCCGCGACCACTCATGGCTTTCTTAGACGCTGAAGGAGAGGCAACGTGGACTTGACGCAGCACCTTGTAGATGCAGATCGCATAGCTCTTCTTCCTCCTCGCTTCTTCTTGTCTAACTTCGGAACCTTCACCTTGGAAGCCTTCTTCGCAGCCTTACCGGAGACGACCTCCAGAGCCATGGCGCAGTACAGCAAGGCAGATACGCCTAAAAAGATCGAATTCTGCCATAGAAAAACCGGTACGTTGGTATGTCTAGTTTCGGATGGATCCCTGGCGCTAACTTGAGACAACCATGGCGGCAAATTGGCATAATAATGAACCCCAAGCCACTCGTGCAACTGGCCAGAATACGGGCTGTATTCTTGTGTCGCTACGAAATCTGGCCGCTTTGGGCAGCAGGATTGGGACGTCTTTGGTACTTGAAAACGATGGTTTCGAAACCGTGACTCATGTGCTTTGGTGGTAGCTAATCGGTGACGGGAGTATTGGAAAGCGAGTGTCCGGTTTTTCAGCGGTATCTTTCGTCGATAAATGTGTCCAGCGCCAGAAGCTGCGACGTTTAAGTCATGTATCATGCAAGGCGAAATTCTATCCTCCGAAGAGGGTAACAGAGAGGTATCTAACTTTCGGGTTGGCAGAAGGGAATAAGAGGGAGTGCGGAAAACCTGGCCTTTGTCGGTGCGAAACAACTTCCAGGATGCGGGCTGCCTGAACCCACTTTTTGGAGGCGCTGTAAGACATGGCTGATAATTACTGTCCATTGGGCAGAGTCCCAAACATCTATCGCTTTATCGCTAGCAGTGGGACGCTGCTACGCTCAAGGAACCTATCAAGCACGCGATTAGCCTGAAGAACGGGTTGGTTACCGGTCAAGCGTCAATCGGGCATTGATTGGCCGAGAGTTTGGACCTAACAGCCAATCGTACTCTAGTGACAGCCTAAAGGCGGTTGGCAGTGCCGCACCCGGAGAGCGTCTGAATTTCCTCACCGCATACACTGTGTATTCGAAGCGCTGTACACGTGTTTTTGAGCTGGTTTTACTTGCCACTGCACGTTTTGCACTTTTGGTGATTCTTTTGACGAAAACGCTAACTTGGAAGGTTCAGACCAAGTGATTACAGTCATTGCAATATTGCAATTGGCATATTGCCGCTAGCATGTGCCAGTGGCGTTCTTGTTGCTGGTTTCTACGTAGATTTCCTGACCGAATGTCTGGAGGTGAAGACACCTCGGAATGACTATGGTAGACCAGCACTAAGTGCCTTTCTCGTCCACTTTTCTCCGCAATAAGACCTCCAAATAAATCATAGTTGCACTTTAGCAAAGCATCAAATGCTTTTAGATTTCCTGAATGTCTGGAGGTGAAGACACCTCGGAATGACTATGGTAGACCAGCACTAAGTGCCTTTCTCGTCCACTTTTCTCCGCAATAAGACCTCCAAATAAATCATAGTTGCACTTTAGCAAAGCATCAAATGCTTTGCTGCACTGATGATGACGCACCGACAAACCGCAGTTCCGAATCGAATGTGAGTGGGTTCCTCCGAGATATTTGCTCACTGATTCGTTCAGCAAGAAGGACGGATGACATGATCTCCCAGACTGGACCACCGTTAGGCGGGCGAGATGGCCCAAGTGGTTAGAGCGCGAATTTACCGACCGGAAGGTCCGTGGTTCGCACTCGACATCTGGCACTTAACTCCCCCTGTCTAGGCTTGGGCAACATGGCAGTATCCCAGCCCTCGTGTTTCCTCCGGGTGGCATGGCAGCTAGGCACCGGAAGAGTGTTACAGCTGAACGTCTATTTATTTATTTTTTTAGGTGGTAGCACCGGGGTTGGTGTTTAGCGTAGGGATAAAAGGGAACCTGTTCATTTATCTGCTGAACATCGTCTGTTCCTTGCCAGTACGAACCCTAACCATGAGCCCTCACCAAATTACTTGGGGGCCACCAACCGGAAGCCTGTCATAGGCTCAGTTAAATCATTTAGCCATCAGGTACTGGTAGGGAACCTTAATTAAAAGTCCTCGTTCCTTCTGGTGGTGCGCAAGTTGACTGCCCCGAGCTCATTGCGTTGAGTAGTTTAGCACGCTTTTCATGCCGAATTAGAGTGGTTCCTTTTGCAAACTTCAGCAGATTCTTTTGGTATCTCAGCGGTATCGAACAGACCTGGCTGGATTGCTGCTCATTCAGGTGAGAAAGACTGACTGCAGATTCAGTGGAACCGATTGACAGAAGCTATGCTCTTATCCTTTAGGACTTTGTCAAAGTCGTCTGATTCGACCAATAGTATTGAGCTAAGCATATCTTAGTGCTCCAACGGCTATGATAGTAAAAGCAGAACCCTAAAACACCGGGTAGTCGTGTTCTTACAAGAGCATGAAGGACAACATGGGACGCTGATCGATTGCAGAGGCCTAGGAAATGGCGAAGGCTGTCGCTGCAAACAACAGCCTAGCACTGTCCCAGCTGACTTGATCAACCGGCCAGAAGGAGATGGGTTTCAGCGAGGCAGCCTGTGAGAAAGATGGAAGTCTTTCATCCTCAAAGTCCCCGTCTTAAACGATGGGCTGAGCGCTTCAGAGAGCAGTTCAGCTCGTCTGCTTCAGCATAACCTGTGGGAGAATCAGTCTGCCACCAATAGTAAGATTCCAGTATGGAATATCACCTCTAAACTCCCCGGGACACCGAGCCCAGATGGTCTACGCTGCGCACTTTTCAAACGAAGGTAACGAATTCCTGGTAGATAATTTATCGGTTCCATTTTGGAAGATTTGAAGAATACCGGTGGGATGGAGCGTCCTGCTCGTGGTCTCACCGTTCAAAAACATGCCATTTGAGAACCTCGTGGCATCAATCTGGTAGTGGTAACATTAAAGACGCTGTCCAGCACTATTTGCGCGGATTGTTCGGTTATTCGGACAGAACCAAGCCGAACTTCGAAGGATAATCGACCATATATTTGCCTTGTTCTTGAGGAGCGCTGCCTTTTTGAATGTTCAGTGTTTATCGTTTTCCCTGATCTGGAAGCTGCCTTTGATTCGGTTGATTGTCAGAAACCGTTCTGCAGTCATATGTCCCTTTTAATATTGTTCCTTCTGAGGGCCCTGTATGTCAATTTCTGTCGATCCCCACTGGTATACTGCAGGCTTCCACCGTAGTTCACCACCACCATTGTTGAAAGACAGCAATGCTCTCTGTGTCCATTCCCATTCAACTTTGTTATTGACGTGCAACTTGGAACTCTTCTTCCTATCTCTGAAACCTTGGGAACCGAAATACTCTTGGGGCGTTTTACTGAGTACGTAGGCGATATCGTTCTTATTGCTTCAGGTCCTTCAGAGTTTTCAAACAGTTGGGCCGCACGGTTTGCCATGCGTTTCACACTTGCAAAGTGCAGCCAGTTCTCCCAGGGTTGATCAGTGGTTGCCCCGTTGTTGATCTGGAATCAGAGTATAACCGGCTCCCTTAGGCGGACAAACGTTAGAAATTCAGCCCTGCTATAAAGCTTGGCAAGATAAGACACTGAGCACGACTGTCAACAGAGTCATCCCCGTCTTAAACGATGGGCTGAGCGCTTCAGAGAGCAGTTCAGCTCGTCTGCTTCAGCATAACCTGTGGGAGAATCAGTCTGCCACCAATAGTAAGATTCCAGTATGGAATATCACCTCTAAACTCCCCGGGACACCGAGCCCAGATGGTCTACGCTGCGCACTTTTCAAACGAAGGTAACGAATTCCTGGTAGATAATTTATCGGTTCCATTTTGGAAGATTTGAAGAATACCGGTGGGATGGAGCGTCCTGCTCGTGGTCTCACCGTTCAAAAACATGCCATTTGAGAACCTCGTGGCATCAATCTGGTAGTGGTAACATTAAAGACGCTGTCCAGCACTATTTGCGCGGATTGTTCGGTTATTCGGACAGAACCAAGCCGAACTTCGAAGGATAATCGACCATATATTTGCCTTGTTCTTGAGGAGCGCTGCCTTTTTGAATGTTCAGTGTTTATCGTTTTCCCTGATCTGGAAGCTGCCTTTGATTCGGTTGATTGTCAGAAACCGTTCTGCAGTCATATGTCCCTTTTAATACTGTTCCTTCTGAGGGCCCTGTATGTGAATTTCTGTCGATCCCCACTGGTATACTGCAGGCTTCCACCGTAGTTCACCACCACCATTGTTGAAAGACAGCAATGCTCTCTGTGTCCATTCCCATTCAACTTTGTTATTGACGTGCAACTTGGAACTCTTCTTCCTATCTCTGAAACCTTGGGAACCGAAATACTCTTGGGGCGTTTTACTGAGTACGTAGGCGATATCGTTCTTATTGCTTCAGGTCCTTCAGAGTTTTCAAACAGTTGGGCCGCACGGTTTGCCATGCGTTTCACACTTGCAAAGTGCAGCCAGTTCTCCCAGGGTTGATCAGTGGTTGCCCCGTTGTTGATCTGGAATCAGAGTATAACCGGCTCCCTTAGGCGGACAAACGTTAGAAATTCAGCCCTGCTATAAAGCTTGGCAAGATAAGACACTGAGCACGACTGTCAACAGAGTCATCGTTCAGCTGCAGCACCCCTTCGGTATCTCTCTGCAATGCCACTAGAAGGAAGCACGAGGGTTTAGATACTGCCAGGTTGCTCAATCCTAGATAGGGGAAGTCGAGAGACAGTGGTCGAGTTGACTTTCAGGTCATTAAATTCGCGCTCTAACCAATTGAACCGTCTCGTCCACCAACAGAGTACACATATCATCAGACCTCTTAGCCGCGTTTTACGGGGATGTTACGCCATTAACCAGTTCCAAAACCGCACCCAACCACGATGAGGCACTTGGGGACAGAAGTCGGGAAATCATACCTTCGTTAGGTCTGCAGTTGGACGTTTAGTTTTCCTCTCACTGGACAGTTTGGAATAGGAATGTAAAGTTGCTGCCAAGGTCGTCTCGCTGCAAAGGCACAGCCACTCCTGAATTGCTTAGAGCTGACGGCTTCTCATTTTTGACAGGTTATCAAGCCACGAAATGGATAGTGACGGCGCGTTTCGTCGGGGTGCCGTGGGACTCCTTAGTGCACCTTGAAATGCTTATGTGAATGGGTAGGGAGGCCACTAGAGCATGTATCACCAGAATATGAGCCCTGTGTAGCATTTTTAACCTAATCACAAAAACATACCAAGGAACGGACAACCAAACGGGCTCTTTCAGTCCATTAAGTCAGTCTCTAATACACCTAATGGTATGTTCAACCTGGTTTCTATAGTCTGGTCCCGACACATTGACTTCTAGTAGTCCGCAAGTTTTTTTTACACGCAACAAGCATGAAAACATTCATACAGCTGGCGACGATCAATAATGTAGCAGCTGACTACTGTTAACGACTAAGTTCGGAAGTGGGCATGATGACAGTGGTGACTGACAGTTCTCAAAGATCGATGCACTCCTTAACTGATTTTGTGATAGGGTAGTCTGCAATCGCCCAAACTTTCTCAGCATCAATGCAAGGGCTAGTAGGATCCGACGTGGTTGCTCCAAAAACATTTAGATGAAGTGATCGCACTGTAAGTCAACCAAGGACTAACCGCAAATGCAAATGATGCTCAGGAATATTCCGACTGACGATCAAACTTTTGTTGATGTACGCAAAATCAAAGTAAAACATGAAAAGCTTGCTCTGTAAAAAAGGGAGTGTTTGGGAGGCTAAAAATCATTCAAACAAACCCATGCGGCCTGGCAGTGTCCTTGATGATACATGATAAACACGTCGACAGTCGCTGACTGTTCACCGTATCTGCTTATACTCCAACAGACTGTATCTCCGATGCACTCACATCTAGAAGCAAGAGATCGTCTTAACTAAATGGGGTGAGTCGATAGTGGCGCCGAATAAAAAGTGCTCGTAGTGAGTGTGAAAATCATGGAGGCATTAGTTCGATCACCTTTGTAACCAGAATCTTTGTCCTGTCTTACGAAAATGCGTGAAGACGGGACCCGAGAAGATCAAGCGGTACTTTGGACAGGAAGGGGCCACGGGCCACATCTTCATTCATACGTTCCATCCTGGTGACCGGTTGTTCGTTTTCAACGGGCTTGAGCAAAAAGGTATGCCCAAGAAGTTCGTGAATATCATGCGCAGTTTACATTCGCATGCTGAGACGTTTAGAATGTGTCTGAGAACGAGTTAGAACACAGTCCAGGTTTTCGAGGATAAGCAACGTTTTACTTGTCTAGGAACAAGCGTGCATGAGCATACACAGGTTCAGTACGAGTATATATGATACGTATAAAAATAAGCACACAAAAACCATGACACATACTTGTGAGCGAGCGAGGGTACATGCTTAGCTCTTCATAAGCTTTCCTAGAAGAAGTGGTGTTTGACAAGGATATCCGTCCTCAATTTCTGTTATTGAGGAGATAAGAGGCGAACACTGGAAGGTCTCCGGAACCCCGATGTTCAGACCTGTCCGTGATCTGGAATATGTAGACGACATTGTTCTCATTCTTGAAAAAGTGCAGGAAATGTAAGCGTTCCTTGTAAAGCTGAGCAGGTCCACCCAGTTTTTCAGCAGGTGCATCGTGCCGTCAAGGAGTAAAATCATGCTTCAGGACATGCTGCCTTTGAATGTGTACCTGAGAACTCAGGGAATGACACTAGGTTGTGAAACACTATACGTCGCTTGGGATTTGCATTATCTCTGACGGTAGTGTGACAGATGAATTTAATGCATGAATCTTGAAGGTCAGAATTTTGTTTGCCAATTTTTCCACTTGTGACTTCAAAAAACATCTCACTGAATCCCGAAGAACCCGTGTAGGAAACGACAGTATGGGCTACATTGTACAGGTGCCAGACTTGGCCACTTTGGGCGCACGACCTGAGATATCTGGTCTTTGACTACCAGTGTTTCAGAAGTATTGCTGAAATAGACTGGAGTCAGCGAATATGCAGTGAGGCAATCAGGCTACGGATTTTGGTGAAGCAGAGGGTTATATTTCTTGAGAATACATCCAGCACCGAATCTAAGGGGGTTGGGTCATGTGTTCTGCATGGCGAGTGACCACCTGTTTGGATGGAGGCTGTTTCCCGTGCCTAATTTGGAATGGCGGAAACCTTGTATTTTACATGGAAGAATGCTTTGAAAAGTTTGGGCGCTGTTCGCCCCCCAGGATGGGGTCCGCTTGACCCTCAGATAAACGGACTTTTTAAGGTCGGCGAGAGCGAAGCTCGAAATAAGTATTTCCCCCGCCTTTGTACCAGGGCAGGAGGAAGACTGTTCAAACGGGAGTGATGTAAGTGAGAATTGACAAGCATGCCTGTTACAGATCACCTGAGATTTCTCTTTCTCTGTTGGGAGCAAAAAATTTATGCTATGCCGCTAGTGACATCTGCACGATCATCTACTTGCAAAAAAAACTTACTCTTCATTTTCAAAACAGTACTTTGCCCTTTATGAAAAATTTCCCCAATGGCTAACGTTTTTTGGTGTTTGCAAAATCCATAGGGTTTCGGTGTGATATTCTAGAACATTGCTGGAAATACCGTGTATAAAACTCCCGAGTTTCGTTGTTAGCTTATATACTCCTTGATTTTGTTACCGTTGGACGATTGAGGTATTCCGATGTCACCTCCGTCGATCTAACACGCTTACAAGTGTGCAGATCAGGTCTCCCTATCAAAATAATCTTAACAGATCATCTTTGATCGTCATTTGTTCAGTCAGTGGTCCAGAATGACCCAACGTGACAAACGTGACACAGGACAAACAGGATTCTAGAACCGGTGAGTCGACTGCAGTTGCACTTCTACCTTTCTGCAGCAAACTTAAAAAAGGTGCCAGGTGTAATCCTTCAGCGAAACCACCTACCAGACAAGTTTAGATGCTGCGTGGCCTACCTCGAGTGGTCGATCCATGGTGGTTCAGCCGTAATACCCTTGTGGTGCCTAGCTTCCATGCCGCCCGGAGGAAGCATGAGTGCCGGAGTACTGCCAGGTTGCTCAGACCTGGACAGGAGCAGTTGAGATACAGAGGTCGGGTTCTAACCACGGGCCTTCCGGTCAGTAAGTTCCCGCTTTAACCACAGCCGTCTCGAGTGGTTGATCCAACTGACTTGCGAACCCGTGTTTGACACGAACGCCGACTGGCCGATCTTATGGACTCTAACTAATCACCTTCCAATATCCCCTTCGTGCCAAATGTTGACGATGCCTCCAAAAGTCACTCGAATTCCCTGAGTGCTTTTGTTGAGTACACTTCAAATATAGTGTGTTTTGCGCACTTCGTTTTGGTACTTAGGATAATTAGTTTGAACTCTGTGCTTTATGATGGGGGTTATCAGCTTGGTGGAAATATAACAACAATTAGCCTGTGTTAGAAACCACTTTATTGTCTACTTCAATCACCAGTTCTGGGAAACGTAGTCCGCCATTTCTTTCTCCTTGTTCAGGGTTGCTACGGCAGATGTTTGAGAAAGTTCATCCAGAACACACAACATTTATTGAAACAAAGCGCAAAGAGAGAGATGAGCGGCGCGAAGCCCGTCTTCGAGAACAGGCCGCTATATGTATACAGGTGAGAAATAATCCAAAGGAATTGATTCCTTGTGTAGAGAAATTGGAGGGGATTCAGAGATCGTAAACTGGTGCTTCATCACTTTCGGTAGGTCGTCGTTTCCGTTGTGTACTCTGATTCATTAACACTAACAACAGCACACAGTTTGACCAATGTTTGGTCCCAGACTCTGCAGGTTTGTCCATTTCACCTCTCTCATCGTGTAATCCGTTTCACAGTGGTCGACCTTCTTCGTGCTATCAAATACCTGTTATTCAAGTTCTCTCCGCAACACGATAAACAAGTATTCCTTGTGGTTTCTAATTTTCGAACTTATCTAGCGGTTTGAACTTCTCATACGTCATATTATGTCAACGATTGAAACGGCAAAGCCTGATGTGAGTTACTAATTTCTTGTGCTCACCAGCAGATTTCTTTTCTTGCACTGGCGCTCCGGAAAGCAACTTTGCTAGATTGGATATCTGTGACGAAGTGGATATTCGTCTACACATTACACTATTTATCCGAACTTGATGTGGGTCACTTTGCATATAAGTTACATTAAATTGTCTTGTAGCCTTGCACTCCAAGCGGTTCAAGGCTGCTCAGTTTATTCCTCTCGTTCCTGTTAGTCGTTACAGATTATTCGTGCTGGAGCTTTTATGATGGTAAGTTCCCAGTGTTATTTTCATGCCTGGTCACCTATCACCTTTGATTCGGTCTAAAATAGTATTTTGCTTTATCCGGTGCGAAAACAGCTGATTTGGTCTGGGAAACAGGCATCAAGTGTTGGATGGATTTTCACTTTCAAAGCACTGTTTGGGTCTTAAATCATATTTAGTTAAATGGGCTGAAACATTTTTTTTGAAGCAGTTCGGTCTGTAAGGATATGCTTTGAAGATGACCGAGGTAGACGGACAAAAGCATTTGGATTCTTTCGCACTATTTGAAATTCAGAAGTTGGGTGAAAGCAAAATGACCCATTTTCCGTGAACATAAAACAACGTCCTTACCGGTATTCTGTGTAACCTCGACATACCCTTACTTCAAAAACCTACGAACCCGAGTTATCTTTTTCCAGAAGTCAGTCTCACTAAAGTGGGGCCTACACCATGGAGATGTAGGGACAAAGACCAATCCAGCAGTTCTCGCTCAAGACAGTTCAGCGTAAAATCCGGCAGCTTGTCTCGCTATGGAGTATATAGCTCATTATAGTTGATTAATGGGACTGAACGTCTACGGACGATATGATCCTTTTCTGTGCCGGTCTGAACACTAGATTGGGATTTTCGTCGTTTGCCTCCTGCACTCTGCTTGCGCAAATTATCGTCTTCATTACTTCTATGAGTGAAGTGTCAATGGGTTTTTCGTGCACTTCCTTCGTGACTATCGATTTCTGTGATTAACTAATCTGTTAAAGGTCCTTAATATCCCGAAGGAATGAAGGTGATGATCAGAGCTGCTTTTATCAGCTACAGCGTAGTGTACCTGCTGCCCTATGGGGTGTGCAGTAATCAGGTAGCTTTGTACCGGACGAACGAGGGAACCATTTCACGGTGGTCTTAGTCCTCTGGTTCTGTTGTCCGCAAACCATCGAGCACCTATTTTGGTTGTCGATAGTGACATCAATTGCTACTTCAACTCCGGCTTCGAACTATTCATTGCTGCATGATTATTCGTCAGTATCATCATCGACAGCACGCCAGCGTTCAACACTGATCCTTCGCTGCCGTAAAAACCCGCTTTGTTTGCAAGCCTTATTATGAAAAAAGGAATAAAAATAGATTGGAAACCGATCTAATGCTAGCCTAACAATCATCTTCGGGTGCCTACGCCTTCAGACACTCATTCGAGCAATCTGGATAGAAACTGACAACAAGAATACCATTGACATCGATTATCAGCCATATATTGCAGCGTCTCCTACTAAGTGCAGTCTGGGTGACGGAGTCCCCATCCCGAAAGGTGAGTCGCACCGCCAGCAGCCATATTTTTCGTAACCTATTTCATACCTCCCTAACAGGTCAAAGGATTCGTGCGTGACCGTCTTGTTGATTTTTTCACTCAGCCGGATGTTCACTAGTACTCTGTTTATTCAGTAGAACATTGATGAGTCAAAACTTCTATGGCTTCTTGTTTCCACAGAAAAGTTGAAATCTTCAATGCAACAGCTGAATGCTGTCCTTCTTGACCACATGATACAGTATCAGCTGTATGAGAAGCTCCACGTATGTTGTTGAACAACACTTGTCAATCGTTTCCTCACAGCTTCTACTCTGTAAAGGTCTTGCAAGACATACCCCAGCATTTACCAGCACTTCTTTGACCGGCCTATTCACGCTTGCTGTGCGGTGAGTTTATCCACATCATCTTTTGACTGCATTTTCAAACTTTATGGGTCAACGACAACATTCGACACTGGTAACACGTATTTGTATCATTTTTATTAGTCTACCATTCGTGTTGTTTCGAGTAGAGTCATTTGTGTACATATGCAGGTAGTCTAACCCCGTTGGAATGAAATAGCTGTTGGTACGTAGGTGCTAGAATTGACTTCCAGAATTTACCTTATTGACAGCATAGAATGAACACTCCGAGTGTTGTTTTTGCTGAGGAATTCAGTAGGATGCCTACTTGGTTATCGATACATTTTTTTGGAATGTCTGTCAGTTATCGCATTGTGACGTCATCACAGTGAATTTATTTCTGAACCCTGTTGATGACAGTCAAACCGTACAGAGAAGTATTACAATGAACTTATCGCAACTGATTTCCATCATGTTGGTACGTTGCTGGCAGGAGGTTTAGAGCACTGTTGGGTGGAAATTCCAGCAGAACGGGTGATCCAACAGGGACGATGAATACATTACGATCTCTCTGGGATAATAAACTTCGGAAGATACTGAAAGAGCATTTCGTTGTGAGAACCGTATCGCAGAGTGTCATTTTAAATCCGAGGACGACGAACATGCAGGGGCCTGTCGCAAGCCATCGGCTGGCCCAAACATGGCGGCATAACAATGGGCACCGGCACCAGGTAACTTTTCGTCATCGGGCTGACGGCATCGTCCGTCAATTTCTCTAAGTTTCAAGGTAATACCACATCTCTAGTATAGCGCCATACCGGGAGAGCCCTAGCAACACATCAGGGTGGTGAGTTGTTAATGATGTTACCCTATAAGAGACACTGTCCGGCACGCAGTCATTAGAAAATGTAATAAATTTACCTGGGTTCCAGAAGACCATGTTTAGCAGGTGGTCTGGGGGGGATAGCCTGATGAACTACGTTGCTAAAAACGTGCGTCCTCATGTTACGCAAGTCCGCATGGACAGTGGTGCATTGGTAGACTCAGCTTTTTCAGAATGGCTCATGTGCCTGGCGGAATTGCAATGCATTGCATTTCAAACTCACGCCTTCTTACCTGGCAGTTCTCTACGCCGTTATCTCGGGTCACCGGTCATTCCGTGACCTGGAATGGGAATTACAGTTTTTCAAACTTACCTGAAAAATCGCTCAGCTCTAGAATCCTTTCGGTGCCTAGACCTCAGGTCACCCGAAAGAAGTACATAAGTTGTCCAGTCGAGATGCAGAAGTTGGGTTCGAACCATGGTGCTTGCTTCCAGTAAGCTTGCGCCTTAATCACTGACTTATCTCGATTTCAAAACTGAAGGCTGTCCCAGTGGTGGAATTTCGGCCACCCCCGATTTTGAGCTCTGTTCTTCGGCTGATCATAGACTCGTTTTTTTGGAGTACGAGTTCCGGTCGTGCGTGTCAGCTCGCCTTATCAGAGGAGTTGGTTTTCCATCGGTGTGCCTCCAAAAACGCTTGCTGTGCGAAGTTTTTCGCCATTCGGGATTCTGTGATTTCATTTGATCCGGAAGATTTTGCAGAGCATGCAAGGAAATCAGTCAAGAACCCGAACATGCTGTCTATATAGCTATACAAACAGTCCAATACACTACATTCTTGGTGCCTCTGGGCACGTAGTGACTTCTCGAGATGCGTTTCTTAGGGCCACCAAGTGCCGTGCTGGATTCTGCAGTTGGTGCATTTCTTTCACTGTCACGTGTCAGGTCTATGGATAGTGTTTTATCACGATAGCAGAAATTCATGCAACACGCTATCTCATAACAATTTAGCGGAATACATAGTGCTGAATACCTTCTGCTGAATCTCCAGTTCAGACTGATAAGAGGCAAAGTTTTAGGAATATTTATATTTGAACCAGAGCGAGACGCCGCTGAACGGAACACCGCAGTCAGGTACTGTAAGTTCGCTGCAGAATGTGAAAGTAAGTCCGCTTCAAATAGCGGTAGCGAAGCATCGATGTTGAACACTGATGTCATGATGTCGATGATGATGATGCAAATAACGACATTCGGACATTGGACTCGCGCAACAGTGTTTTGACCCGGAAACGCTTTGAATTGAGCATATAACCATCCGAACATGTTGAAGTGTTATGCCACCTTCACGGTGACAATCCCATGCACAGATTGTTGTTAAATAAAGGCTCCCAACAACTGAGCTGCTACACTCCGGTATCGATTACGAAATTGTCCGAGGTAATTTGCTCAGGCTTACACACGAGCTTTTATCTCAGTGTGAAAAAACTTGATGAGGCCTACAAATTTGTATGGGCAGCCAAGTTCTTGTAGAATGATCTACAGTGCCTTCTCTTTTGACTGAGTCGAAGGATTTGTTACAAACCACAAACATTGCGTAGAGCCGTTGCTTCTGCCTTGCGGCAGACATATATATATATATATATATATATATATATAATGATTAGTACAAACTTGGTCAATATAGAGTTGTATTACACTGTTTTTTTTCTGGCTTCCAGCTTCATTACCCCAAATAAGTATTGCAGCTGGGACGTATTCTGGTGATCGGTGTTGTGATCGTACCCCATGCTAAACTGTCGATCAACTGAAGTCAAATTCACTTAGAGAGAGTTCGTTGATATGGTGCAATAGCGTATCTGCAGCATTTGACGGTTGACCAGTTAAACTCAGCCAATAACAGGGAGTACCTCCGTTCTGATTTTTCCTCTTGGAGAGTGAATTGGTCTTTCAGTACACTAGAGTTGTGTTCCTCAGGAGACTCTCCCTTCAAGGGGATTGTAGTAGAACTAATTCCGTGGTACCAGAATTCTTCGATAAGGCTCCTTCCTCTCTCTCTATGTATGAGAACAGCTATCCCTTATTGCTGCGTATGGAAAGCTACATGTCATCGTCCGTTTTCAGCAGATACTTATTAAAGTCTGACGAGTCTGAATCATGCAGCTTATAGTAAAGTCCCCATTAATCCGGTCAGCAGGCGCAAGTGACGAGAATTTAAAAATATCTTTCACCAATCGTCTTCGTCAGACATACGTTATAGGATGAAAACCACTGTGCTAAAGGAGAACAGAAGGCATAGAGTCGCATAACACAGGTCTTTAGCCATTTCTGTGCCTGTGGGATAGAATAAGGATTTGAGTCTGTTGTTTCTAGGCGCACAAAAATAGTCGCTTGATTCTATTCTGCCTAGTCTCGTGGAATACCAACTTTTGATGGTTAGGATTGTGCAGCATGACGGTGATTGACCTACCGAGGACCAGTCGAATGAACGGTCGTGGTCGAGAGAGGCGGGTCTTGACTGACGTCCTGATGACTGCTGTTCCTCTAAGTCCACTATCTATTTAGGAGGGTACTTGGCCTTTCTTTACGTTCAGCGGCTGTCCGCTCTACTAGTGTCAGTACGATCGTACCTGTTGGTCGATCCATAAATGGGGTAGATGATTACGCGACAATAAAGACCCCCTGAAACCCAAATCCACTGAGATCTATCATGAGCGAGCATTTATCAACCTCACCACAGTTTGGCAATGCGGACAGTCAACCAACTACATCTCATTCGGAAATATCCAACTTCCATCTGTTCGAATGGCTCTTTTGAACTTGGTCCAGTAATTGGAGTAATCCCAGGGAGTTCCCCAGATGTGTTTTCCGTTGATACTGGGTCATTATTCTCTAATTCCCATATGCACGACAGTTGACGTTTTGTATGCCCGCGAAAATATTCTGCCGGGTATTCCATTAGTTTTCCTAAGAGACCTCGTTCTCTAATGTGCTGAAAATATACGTCTTATTTTCGAAGATGTTCCGCGCTTACCTATTGACGGTTCTCCGGTTAGTAGTCGTTTAGGTTCCGTTCCCACATATGCCTTTCTAACTTTGACAGTAAACGAATTGAGGTGTTATCGCACGCCCCACGCTCCAAAAGAACTATGTAAGAAATATCATTGTTTTGGCTCCAGACCAATATTTCTGGATAATAAACGTCAGCACTGGTAACAAGCTGGCAGAGGCATTTTTGAAGTAGGCCGTGTTATACAACCGATATCCTGAGAGTTTCATACGGATATACCACATCGTCGGAAGAAAACTCTCATTTCGGAGGTGATCGTATTCGTCAACGGCAGCTAGCGTCTCATTAATCCGGCACAGTGGTTGGTTTACTTCACAAAGAATGAGTGAACACCAGCCAAAGTATGTAATGAACATAGCGCAACAGTAGCCACGAGACGCACGTATTCACCAAGCCCTTCCTTACGTCAGGTTGTTTGATTGACCCCAGTCAACCATACAGAATCATCCTAAGCAATCTCAACTGCCGAATAACAGCATTCATCGGAGCTTTACCGATTAAAAAGAACCATTCATCCTACAAACAGCTGGTCAAGCTATCTGTGTAATTCTGAACCCATTCCATTCTTCCTACCCTACGCATATTCTCCAATGTTTTTTCTGCGTATACCTTACGTGGACGGCTAATAGTATTAGAAGTGGTAACACGTCGTCACTTGTGCTCCCTCCCCTTTTTTGTTTGAGATTAGGCTTACCGTAATCCCTTTGGACGTTTATTCAGCTATTTCATAATGAATGAAGATCGACGCATTCCGAGGCAGTTCACCGAGTTTCAGTAGGCATTCATCGCGCGAGCCCTTTTTTGTTTGAGATTAGGCTTACCTTGATCCCTATGGACGTTTATTCAGCTATTTCATACTGAATGAACATCAACGCATTCCGAGTTTCAGTAGGCATTCATCGCGCGAGATCGTTCAAATAGTTGGAGCGCGAATTGGCTGATCGGAAGGTCTGTGGTTCGACCCTGATCTCTGCCTCTCAACTTCCCCTGTCTAGGCCTGCCTGGGCTGGAACTATCCCAGCCCTCATGCTTCCTTCTGAGAGCATGGCAGTTTGCCATCGATTGGTATTCGTCGTCGAGATTGTTGCATAATGATGTTTGATACACAATGCGACCCGTTCGGGTATACTCCCCTCACTGCAAACACTACGTTACGATTAGCGTTTCTTTTTCAGGTTTCCGGTGTGTTCATTCTGGCGCAGTTTTGCTGTGATTTTATTCATGTGAAACAAAAACTAACTACTTGTTTTGGTTTACCTTCTTTTTCAGTCCGTTGCTGTATTCAAATTTCAACAAGAGCAAGCTGATTATATTTACTTCTCAGATTCTAACCGTCCCCGGTTTAATTCTGCACGTTAGTTCAATGATGAATGAGGTCAGTGTCTTTTCCGTTCATCTGTAAACATTAGTTTCGGGGCCTCGCTAGTCAAATGTTTTCTGTCGTCTGAGTGGGGTGTCCATTTGTTCGTACACCGAGTCTTACTCTTGGAGTATTGAACAACTTCGGATATTTTCAGTTTGTCTGGCTCTTTGCACACCCTCTTCATCACCAGTTCTGTTTGTCTTCAGCGTTTCAGGCTGCGTTATCGATAGTAGCATAAGTAACAAGCCATCATCATCATCGACAGCATGACATCAGTGTTCAACACCGATGCTTCGCTTCCGTATTAGCGTAACGCGTTTATTTTCCCAAGCGTTTGATCTTCATTTCAGGATGTTTTTATTAGCTTTCCCCATCCTCAGGGTATGTTACGCAATGCAATTCATGTATATTGCTTTTTATCGTAGAACTGAATGCAAAACCAGTCATCTCATGGATTAAGTAGTGTGTATTCCACTTTTGTTATCCGTATCGGTGAGTAAGTGATTATGTGGGCTCGCTTCATCTCACCCAGTGTATGAACGGCGATGAAGTGAACTGTAGCTAAGTTTCTGACCATTCCTCAGGGTATGCGTAAATGTAGGGAAGCGCTATCAGGACTGGTATTCGGCCCTGTACATAGGGGATCACGACACTTAAGGCCGAAATGAATAAATGATACACTCAAGAAATCAACCTGCTTCTGAGGTTACGCCTTCCGATCGAAACGCGCGCCAAATGAAAATGAGGAAAGTACATGAATCATTCTTGAAAGAATGAAACCAGCAGACCAATAGTGGGAAAATGATCCAACCCATGATCTGTTGCGTTATTCACAGAGGTGTCAGAGTTTACAGGGCTGCCCGATTATGGGTCACACTGCTAGAATTAAGCGTCAACTGCTCATGATTAATGTGGAAAAACATGAAACCTATGAGACTAATTTCAACAACTCCCGTCTATCGTATACTCCCAAGGACCCGGTTGAATACACTAATCCAGAACCCATGTGGCCATACATCTGGCCAACCTCGTGAATTTGGTGCCTTTTTTCGAACTGTTCGAAGATCGAATTATCAGCCTTTCTGACTGAATCGTAATACGGTGAGAATATTGATCGTATGTTCCATACTACTACATTCTTGTTGTTAGGATGGTGGTATAATCACTGAAAATCCCATCAAGTGTGAATGAACACCTCGCTTTTGTGTAGAATAAAGGGAGGTGCATTGCATTCGTTAACAAGATTACCTATTTCTGAGGCTCATTTTATTAAAGCTGTCTGAGGCATGATCGTACCCTCCAAGTGACAACTTGAATTTCTTGCCTCCCGGTTGAGAACCAAGTCGGTTTCACTTCTCTTCAGGGTCCCTCAGGTCTCTTCTGTTAAATTGACAAGCCTGTCCTGAGTAGCCGAGATAGTCCGTAAAAATTGCAGTCTTACGAGGGGTTTGCGCAAGATTTTGTCGTTTATGACTAGTAATCCCAGTTCACTTGTGTATTTCCACTGTCAAAACGACCACTCCGTACCTGTTCCAAACGGTTTTTGTACTGGTGTGTCACCTGCTGCCCCGCTAGCTGTTCCAATGTGTAGATTAATTGTTCGTTTGCTTTCTTTCAGCACCGATTTTTATTCATCTATCTTTCTAGTCCTACGATATCATCGTGAAAGAACGGTTGTGTTCAAAAGTTATCCTACTCTATCACAACCATGCAGAAGAATTGGAGCTACTGGTGTCCTCCGTCGAAGGACCTTACGTATTGTGCTTCATTGGTCAGTCTCGTGCGTTTTGTCTCCTTCCCCCGTGCGTACATTTTCCGTGGAGCCACGGTTTTCCAGTCTAGGGCCTTTCACTTAGTGGACTGGTGTAGGAACGATTATGTGTCAATTTATAACTTGTGAAAAAAGACAAAAGTGCCGCCCTGTGTGGTGTGATTGTATGACGTCATAAAACTCGATCGAATTCAGAACCAAATGTGCTTCTAAGTATTAGATTACTGTTTCATTCATTCCTGTTCCTATGCGCTTTTAGGACGATTTCAGTACGTTTTGTGTTCTTGAATTATCCTTTATCGACAAGAAACCTCCATCTGAGAAACATCGAAGAACGAAACGATTGTGACAATCCCCTTTCTGTTACGCTGCGGATGCAGTATCCGCCTTTTACAAGCGACCACTCAAGAGGATCCTACTTTTTGTGATATGAATCTACTGCGCTGGAAAATTTTTTTGAGTAATCGGGCAAGGAACGGTCAAGAAGAAAAATCACTGTACCATTGTTAGCTTCATCCGTGGTCTTGATTTCATTTGGATTCTCAGATAAAGTGAAATCAAGCGAGCTACACTTTCTCAAGTTCGGCACTAGATAAGAAATCGTCAGGTTATGATTGAGTGTAACTCGCATCAGTTGCGCAGCCCTCGTGCACGATAGTGGTAGCTTTACCGGTGGCTATTCCACGGAATTTCGTCCTCCACTGAAAAGATCAACGTTGCGTGCGTTAGAAAAGCAAGAGAGACTGTAGGCGCATGCTTAAAAGTAGAATGAAAGCCTTATAGTTAGCTATCAGTTATGTCAACTCCCGCCTCCAGTGCACAGCTACCCACCCCACTTCCTAAATCATCGGTGAACGAAACTATGGCTGCTATAACCAGTGTACAGCAAATACGTGATTCTTACAGCTGATAATGATGTTGATTATAAGTTTGGGAGGAGTTTCGCACAGCTCAAAACAAAGAAACAACTGACTAAAGAGTCAGGCTGCCAGATGTAAATAGACCATGCAAAGAAACGCCTCTCTGCTTGGAACTAGAGAATAAGAAAACATATCAGCAATTTTCTGGCTTGAACAGAAACTCCATCACTCCTAATTTGCGCACCGGTGAAATGCCCCCGATGATCGTGACTTTCCTTTCATAACTCGCTAGTTGTAGCTCACTTTTTCTGATCGTTTCAAATTGTGGTTTTGTTTTGAGTTCAACCTCCGATTAGGCAATACCTCAAAGTGGCTTAGACAGTTTGGATTCGGACTTCTCAATGAGAAAGCGATTGGTGCAAGCAAAATCGTCCTCTTCACACACTACACGCACCGTAGCTCTAATGGTTTGTGTGTGTGTGTGTGTGTGTGTGTGTGTGTGTGTGTGTGATTGGTGCAAGCAAAATCGTCCTCTTCACACACTACACGCACCGTAGCTCTAATGGTTTGTGTGTGTGTGTGTGAAACAAGGTCAAGTTGCCACAAATTAGGTATGTTAGGTTGAGGTTGTCTGAAGATTCCTGGAGAACAAAGTTGGGGACAGACCTCTCATTTGGGTTTGGGTGTTTTTCAGTTGTTCCTGGCGTTCAACTAGGCAATAGTGAGTCCGTGTCGTATTTTTTGAAAGCGGCACCCATCGTTTGTGATCAGTGTGCATCCCTCAACTACCTGATTCGATTCAGCGTCAGTCCGACATGAAATAAGCCATTTATATGCAAATTGAAATGGTATGGATGTTAGAGTCGCTTTAATTTCTTCCGCACATGTAGTCCATAGGCATCCTCAGGATTCACTTTGGCTGATATATACAATAACGAGGTATCGTCTTATGGAAAGATCGGCTCACTACCTGTTCCTTTGTGTTCGAAAACCCATCAGATGTGCTTAATCCAGAATTTCTTACATTACCGCTTCTCATTTAGACACTAAATCGGACTTATGTGGAGCTAAACACTCAGTCGCAAACTACGATGGTGTCAACATGGAACTCAGATGCACTTTTCGTTTGTATTGTTCTTCATTCGAGTGTGTAGTTCAAAGTCTGTCTCAGGATTTAGTCGTATCACGGGTCTTGTCATGCTACCTACAACGACTGATTTTACAAATGTAAAAGCTATTTTTCATCATTGTTGGATGCTTTCATCGCTACATGCACCCATATTAGTAGTGCTATCCACCGGTCCCTCTGTTTTTACATTCCTGCATACGGGTGATATCTGGCTCTTTTTTGGTGCTCATCTCAACCCCACTTCAACAGCCAATCTGATACAACTCAGTCTACTTGAAGAAGAGGTGATTGCGCTCCACTGCTCTGAGTTTTGTGTGAGTTTCTACTTTACCTCGATAGTTTACGTCTTGTAGCTGATTTTGAAGTTACTTAGCAACCACCACCATTTTGACGTACGGGTTTTACCTTCCTAACCATTAATTAGCGGTTGTGTTCATGCAATAACTACAGGAGCTATTGATATTGTTCGACTTTACTGGTGTTTCGGTGGCGTCTCCTTTTCTGTGTAGAGAAATGATTCGGCTTTTCAGCATAGTTTGTCTTCACTTGGAGGACGAAATCTTCATTAGAAATTATCAAGTCATAGTACAATCAGATTCCGATAATCATGTGGATCAATACACATGGTATTCTTCTGTGCCGCTCCATGAAACGACAAATCTAGGAACAATTCATGTTTGTCGACGCATTAATGAACTTTGCGTACCATGTTCCATCCTCATTCACCGCTGGGTTCCTCCCACTGTCAGTCCATTAGTGTCTTTTGTAGATCATTCGATTTCCAGTCGATTCAATTATTGACTTGTCCTTGCTTTTGGGCCCTCTATTTCTTAGGCTTTTGTATCATTATTGCCTTGGCTGGCGATCAATAAACTGTTAGTAATGTGAGGAGATTGGACAGTTTTTCAATGGAGATTTCGTCCTGCAAGTGAGGCTAATATGTGCTAAAAAGCCAAGAAGCATTGTACAGCTGTTACGTCCTTTTTGGGAATCACAATCAGTATGTGTCTAACAAAACCTCAGAACTTAGCTGTTCCCTATCTAACCGCAAGTTAATCACACCGCTGATCAGCCGCTCGTGGCCGAATGATCAAGTCTTGGGTTCTAGACTCTCTGAGATGTGCACCCCTGCTGAATAACAATAAGGATGAAACATCTGTACAGTGCTTATCGCTTTTCAATTTTTGGGAACACAATCAGTATGTGTCTAACAAAACCTCAGAACTTAGCTGTTCCCTATCTAACCGCAAGTTAATCACACCGCTGATCAGCCGCTCGTGGCCGAATGATCAAGTCTTGGGTTCTAGACTCTCTGAGATGTGCACCCCTGCTGAATAACAATAAGGATGAAACATCTGTACAGTGCTTATCGCTTTTCAACGTAGATTTTCTTTGCCTTTCGGGATAAAATATGCACTAAAATTTTTATGTTGCTTGTTAATTCCCTCCAGTCGTCCTCTTCCGAGGCCGAGTATTTGTAGTGCGATCCTTAATAGAATTCAACCCTAGTGCATCTACTGCACATGTGTGTGCGAGCCTGCATTGCTGTTATATCGTCAAATATGGGTGCTTCGCCACGCTGTCTTGTGACTCAGCTTTGAATTAATACACCACTCCCCTTCAACTCCCGGCAAAGACCAATGGGCGTCCCAGTCTACTTGCTGAAATCGTCGGTGATGCTCACCGGATCGAAAATAGTGAAATCGTCGGCTCACGGGATCGAAAATAGGTACAATCGAAATACGAATCCTCTTAGGCTCAACTATGAGCCTGTGACGATTTTTGGGAGGACACCTATTGAGCTGAAGCTTCCTAGCACTGATTTTCTTTGGTCACAAAAAATGACCCTCATTATGATGTGGTCTTCGAGTGTGTGACCCTGTCGCCTCATCAGTTTGATTGTTTCATCGTACCATCGCTGAGTGTTATTGCTTTGTATTGGTGTTTGATCGTATAATCGAACATATTGCCCCCCTAGAAGACTCACCTAAATCCCTTGTGTGGCGTTTGTTCGGCAGAACGACTGAACAGTCTTTTTTGATCTCATCTTCAGCAGGTGGATGGTGATCGACCGAACTCCAACTGGCTCACCTGGTATTCGCTTTTTTTTACTCCTGCTAGCTCGTGGTCCGTATGTAAAAACGGAATAGTTTTATCCTCCTAAACCATACGGCGATATTCTGCTTAGCAGTCGTAATTCGTAAAGATACACGCAGTTGCGCGAGGACCATACCTTTTTCAACATAAGATAGCGAATAAAACGGTTGTGTCTACAAAGACCAGTCCACCTATGAATAGGAAAGGCCGAAGTAACATTTAGGCAGATTAGCGTTGGTTCATGGTGATGGTAATCGGATGGTAGAAATTCGTGGAACCGGGGGTTGCTATCAAAGAACAAATTACGTTCAGTAATGCACTCAAAATGCCCACTACTAGCAGTGCCGATTCGTCTTCGCGACGATTTTGCTGACTACTAACTTGTCTCAGTTCTTCCAGTGTGAAACTGAAGAATTTATGTGAGAATTGTTAACATTCCATCCCTTTCGCACTTTCAGTTCTCTCCACGGAATGCGCTAGCCAAATAGATAATTCTTTGATTGACAACCTGTTTTTCATGTTGACAACACGTTGACGTTGTCTTCCATTTTAGGTGGTGTTGTCAAAGCTTATGCGCCACTTGAGTAACTATGTGGGGAGTAAAAAATCCAATCTCTCCAGCTGGCATCCAATTCTGGGTTGGTTTGCACAACCTCTGGATAACTCGTAGGTTATTTGGATGCATAATGCACACCCCATACATTTTTGTATAATTTGTATCCATAATAAGCTCTACTCTTTTATAGGTGCTCGTGTTTGTCTGTTTGTACACCACGTTATTGACTGTTGTTTTTGAAACCGTTCTTATCTTATATGTGCTGCTGAGGACACACTTTGCCGTCAGGCATAGCTATTACGTGTAAGTGTGACCTTTCCAAGGGTCCTAGCGTGAACTGGATGGCCGAACTGAGGGATGAGTTCCCCCACACAACACAATTGGAACCCCTAAATAGGGAATAGATAGTTGTATGTGATCAGTTTGGACGTGCGTTTTCATTGACAGTGTGTTGTTTCTTGCTGAACGGTAGTGCAACTCTGTATCGGTTCCTTGGCTTCCCGCTCCTCCCAATATGGTATATCAAAAGGCACGGTAGCTCTACCCAGCCCTTTATGGAGACAAAGGCAAATCATTACAATTGTATTTATAGGGTAGTCACGGTGTTCCACAAGGTCGTACCAGCTTCTCAGTGAGGGGGGCGAAAAGCGTCGAGTCAAAGATGCTTGACTCGGATTGGCCGGCATTCAGGGCATCCTGCACCTGACACATCCGTCCAACTAATGTGATGTTCGGTTATTAGGGACGGCTGGCCTCCGGACACACTTACCCAGAGTTTAGGTAATGATTCTCAAGCTACATTTGTAATGTACTACTCATAAGGTTGCTGAAAATCCATCGACAGCCCACGACCGGTTTCGCCCTTCTTGGGGCTCATCAGGTAGGCGCAGTCCCCGGGTTTCCGTCAACCTTATGTTCTACTTGAAACCAAATTACACGAAATTAGCGAATATACACTCATCTGCGAACTAATTTGGTTCTTTCGAGAGACTCACCTGGAACCCAGCTGAATCACTCGTTTATGATGTTCTCAGGCAAATATACATGTATCGCGATATTTCAAATATCGTAGCGACTGAAACATGAGGCGACCTGGTGCTGCACATTCAGTTGCCTGAGAACATCATGAACGAGAGATTCAGCTGGGTTCCAGGTGAGTCTCTCGAAAGAACCAAATTAGTTTGCAGATGAGTGTATATTCGCTGATTCTCAAGCTAGTTTGGTGCCGTCCCAAGGATGCTTCCCCTTCTCCACGATGAAATTGGTCTCCTTACCAGATTTTCCGATTCAACCCCCAAAATGTCTGAATGGTTCTACTAACATTATATTTGGTTTATTATTCACCAGTCTTCGGCCAATTATCTTCAACTCCTCGAGTCCCCCCTTGGAACAACCCCACCCCCTTCTGGTTTGAGAATAATCATATTGAAGTTTGTGCCAGTTTTACAAACTCTGTGCTATTTAACTACATTACGAGTTATCCAATAACATTTCTTCCTACAGTCTACAGTCTGCTATGCTGTTCGTTACGAAGCAACTGCGCCTTTTATGGAACAATCGAATGGTCCGTCTTCTTTTCGGGGACCTGTACGCTCAGACTGAATTGGATGAAATTGCTGGAGCATCTAGCGGAGCCTCTAGTTCTGCGAAAACTCATTCTGGGACCGCGCCGAAAAGTGGGCGATCACACATCGAACTTTATGCCGGTCGTGTACGCCACGAGTTGACACATTTCTTCAATCAACTTGCCGGTGGCAAACTGGGCAAAAGCAAAAAGCATTCGAACTCACTTTCTCTCTATGGACCCCACACCAGTCTGTATGGACCGCAGGACTTGCCCAGATCACTCAAAGCTGTTTGTATGTTGTATTGTTTCAACGTCGGAAGCCTCAGAGAGATCAAGAATGATATTTTAGCGGGTAAGTTCACTCAGACTGCAACACCATGCCTGGCTGCTACTCCCGGATTATGTCTGCACATCCTGACGTATCATTTCCTGCTTTAGCAACATACGTTTACAGGCGTGGTGAACCACTTTAATCGAACCCGAAAACGTCTCTTCGTGGAAGGGTGGAGAACCGTGTTGCATGGTTTCATGTGTTGGCGAGTGTTTCCCATCAACTTCCGGAAAGTGGGATTCCTATCCCGTCACTTCGCTTGTAGAAATCGTTCCCTGCATTCAAAGCCCGTGATTCGTAGCATCGTGAATATAAATTCAGCGTCACCGAAGTAATTGTTCACTTGTTCCGTCTCGTATGATTTAAGTAAGAGGCATCCAACACAAGTCATTGGACACATACTTATATATTAGCAACAAAAAGGATCAGGGTTTTCGAAAACCTGATAAGTATTGAGCACTCTTCTTTATTCTATTCTGGGGTTTCAACTGTGAAGTGTTGGTGTATCTGAGTTTAATCTATAATCGTCCATAGGTGTAATGGGTCGGTGTATTAACGACACGTTTGGTGATAGTTAACTGGTGAATTTGAGTCACTGATGTGGGGCATTTAGTTATGGCTTCTTTCGCTGAAAACATTGGACATTTGCTTGGAGGGGCCAGAAGTTGTTTCTCTATTGGTCCTTGGACCGTCTGTTTGTTCAGGAAGGAGCAGCAATGGAGAGAAATCAGGGCATTCAAAACCATGTCCCTGACAGATTAGTTTCCTCTTAAGGCTTTTGTCCATCGTGATATGTTTCCCGTGGTCTGAAAAATACCAGTGACTATCCACTTAACTCGTTTTCATAGTTGGGAATACAGTGCACGCAATAATACTGTGACCCGACTCTCTGTTATTAAAGTGTAGTTTCGTCATCATTTCATCTGTAGGGTTGTTTTTCGAATTAATATGAAAAGTTACGCTGTATGTTATCAAGCAAAGGGGCAAATTGGATGTGAACTACTTATGTGGTCACTTGGAGGCAGTGTTGCCAACTTGACCGTGATCTCTGTGTCACAACTTTGTTCCGTGTGCAAAAGGTTACCCGTATACGAACCATCGTTCATTTTCGCTGTTCACCCATTCTGGACGAAAGATGGAATGCTCACCCAGCAAAATCATCTTCTGACAATAATTCATGGAATCATCTGAAGCGAACCGTCACTGGAATGACTAAAGAAAGGAACATTCTTGCTAATGCCCTCTTGCCAAGGGTAGCTGAAACCAGAAGCCGCAAGCTGTGTAAACCAGAGTAACGAAGATACAGTGAGGCCATAAAATACCTCACAATTGCAGTATCTGAGATTGATAAAAAAACGACTGAAATCAGACGCATATGTGCACTTCTGGGTTGCTTCGACCGGCATTTACTTTAGGTGGATCACACACGGTGAGGCACAAAATCCGTACCAACAGAATTAGCCACTTGCACGTGTTCATCCATTGGTGCTGCGCTTTTTATCGTTTTATTTCTAGGCCTGTCGCTTGGAGACTTACTTCCACGGCTCTGGCGCCTTATCGCTCGATGTGGAAGTGTGGTTGACTGGGTGAAAATACTGACGGATTCGAATCCTGTCTGGCATTTGGAACCCCACGCCTCCCACTTGATGCACATTTTTACCGCTGCAGCCAGTAATCTGCTCAGGTATTCACTTTGGTTTGTTTGCAAATGATTTTCGCGTTAAATCTGGATCATACACGCGCTGCTAACCTGCTGGGTTGTGGTCCATTCCACTCGCAATTGCTGCTGCGTAAGACGAGTGTCAGCCTGTTATCTGAGATCGTTCATGTTTCCTCACTTATTCCCAATTTTCGGCGTCTTACCTACCAGTATTTTGTCCAAAAATATTCGGTCGTACAAGGTAATGGGGGACGCGTGATTTCCAGCGCCACTGGTCTCGAATTCGACAATAATGCATTTGCTAGCTTATATTTATGGGGCAGTCTCCGGTTAGCATTTTTATCGGGATTCGTTTGCAATCGGAGGTGGCGACTTTCGTCCCAAAGATAGGCCGTTGTGCAGAAAATTGATGTTTGTGTAACTGCTCTTGAGTCGTACTTTGCGCAGCTAACCAGCGGCCAGCTCTTATGTTAAGATTAACTGGCTCCATGGATATCGCGGATTATAGATCTCCATGATCACCGATCGGCGGGCGGTGCAATCTGGGCCATTCTCATTTCCACAGGCCTAAACAGTCTGAACCCCCAAAAGCAGTCACCAGGTTTAAAGGTACAACAACAATTCATACACGAAAATGAGAGGCTGCCTTGTTCATCAGTTCCTCTTTCGTTTTGCAAGGAACATTTGAGGACTAAATTTCCCCGTTTTGTGGGATGTTTACAGGTGCGTTATTTCGAAACGGTGTTGATGGAAATCAGGGTTTGTCGATCAACCGTAACAAGACGTCTTACGGATGATGGGGCATCCGTAAAATAGGGCGAGTGGAATAAAGCCTCGTACATCTTACCCTGGTTCAAAAACTAATCTTTTTTTTCTATCCTTTTAGGTATTCTCGATTTGTATTAAAACCTTTTCCCGTTTGATTGCCTCCTCAACCGGATCATTGGGTATATAGGGACTAGAAGTACTTGAGGGTCTTGATGGCAGAGTCTCGTAGCGTCCATGCTGTTCCAGTGTCGTTAAAATGCCTTAATTTTGATTGTCAGTCTCCAGGCCGACCTGTGCGGGACGTAATGATTGATACGGTCGAATGTAAGTCTCATTCTATCAAATGCACCACCTAGGAGGACAACTTTGTCATTGTACTCTAGGGCAGGCATTCACTCACAGTGTCGTGTGTACTTCACTACCTTCAGTTGAGTGAAACTCACTCTGGTTAGAATAGATGGGAGTTCGATAATGTTTGTGAGAAATTCGGTCGCTCACCAGCGGTTCTTAGGTTTTGGTGTTCATTTACTAACTAAGCCTCTTCACCTCAAAAAATCTCTTTCCCTACACTCCACTTCCTCGTATTTAACCTGAGGGCATGTCGGATGCATTTACCTGAGTCGCGCTCTCAGTTTCTTTGATTTAGTGTGTGAATTTCCCTATACTACGTAGCACCCAATCCCCGCGCCCCCAGAGCAGATCAAGGTTACATTTTGCCCGCTTATTTACACATATACACAGCCTCGGTTAATAGCTATACTAAGAATGATTTCATCACACTCGATTAGCTGACCTATTCATCGTCTTAGTGAATTCTTGTTTACTTACTGTTGTGATTCAGCATCCTGGATGATGTCGAACTCTTCCAGTTGAACAAGTCTTTCTCTGTCGATGAGCTTTGCTCCATGGGAACCTTTTTCAACCATCTTGTTTATGAAACTGTCATGGCAGTCCCCGATCGTAAGTGCTCCGATTTCAATATGTACATGTTCGTTTGTATACTGTACACTGTTTCTCTGACTAGCACAAGGCCGTTGTAATACAATCACAATAACTTCTCCACCCATTTGTGCTGCCAAATCGCGTCGATTCCCTTGATTCTTCAGTCGTAATGTATAGTGGGCGAATAGAAGTAAGCGGTCAGTAACGGGACCACCACCGCATACTGCATAAACATCACCTCAGGTGATCTTAGGCCGAGACGATTTCCACAAGTTACCATCAGATTCGTTTTCTACGGGGAAATGAGAGACGGATCAACGCGTTTGGCTTTGGCGGTGATATTAACCCACAGCGACCCTAGTGATATGATGTAACCCTCTCTCAATCCTCCCTGTTTGATTTTATAGAAAAAGATAGAGACTTGGATTTTTCAGTATCTCGGAGTGTGTTTTATGGATAACTCACGGCTTCAGTCGACGAGTTACGTAGGGGACTACTGTCGTTCCTTGACAAATCCAGGTGCTATACGGAGACAAGCCACATACTTTGTACTGCAAACTGTATGTGTCCCAAGCGATATTGGCTTGTTCCTCCTGAGCACTATCTTGAGAACATTAAAATCGTCCAAATCTTTCACGTGTAAGAGGGCATGTCGACCCCCCGACCGTCGTACACTATAAAAAGTGTATATGTGTGCGTCCGCGCTTCAACGAACAATTCAGAGCAAACCTAATTCTTGCTCTTAAGCTCCGTTCAATGTGCACATGCAGCTGCTAGGATCAACTAAGATGTTAAGGAATGTGTCCTTATTTATATTTAAACATTGAAACTTCAGTTTTTAGATACTTACGTCCATAAACTCACTTTGTTCTTCTCTTCATAGCGTGGAAGTTATGTAGTGGTAGCGGGACAAACGCAAAAGACGCTTCCACCACCAAGGCAGAGTGTTCTCCATCTCCACTGTCCGTGACCACCTTCCCCGATCTTTTCTCCATGTGTCTGCGATTACTTTCTATCATCCACGAACGTGATAGCCGCTATCAGTTCACCCCTGCGAATTTCTGGCTTCTGTCGTAAGTACACCCCCATCGTTTTCCCGAACTCATGCCCACCGATGTCATTCCATTCTGTTGACTACTTTCCTAATGCTTGCTTTGAATGGATACCGAATAGATACTTTCTCTTATCTTGGCAGGAATCTTAGAATTTCGACACTGTTAGCAGATTTGCGCAAGCCAAAACCTCATGCACTGTTCCTACTGAAAAACGTACCTCACATCATACCCCACAAGGAGGTAAGTGACTGATCATTTTGGTACTCAATCCTCTAGGTGCTAGCATTCCACCAAGGCATAACTCAGTTCAGTTTTTGATGGTCATTGTTGGGTTCAGTATCTTTCGCCTAGCGTTGAACCGATAAAAGCAGTATTTTTGGATGCCGTTCAAAGTTCTGCTACTTTAACTAATTCTGTTCTCACCACAGTACGCTGTGAATGTGTGAATTTAAGTGAAAATTTCTCAAGGACGGGCATGATTACGAGTTGGATGGCACCTTGCCTCTTTACCCAACTTCACCTTAAACTGATCGACCTCTTTCTTTTTAGCGTAAGATGCATCACTTATCGAAAAATGGCGTAGATTCAGGCCATTCATTCTTTTAGTGCTTTTGCAGTTGAACACTAAAAGAAACTCCTGTTTCAACCATATTTCATGCTTCCTTCACCAACGTATTCCGTTTAAAGGTCGACTTTCTAGCTTCCCTGCTCAATATTCATCCACCCAGACGCATTACACTGTCTAGTTGGCGTACCGATCCAAGCGAATCAGGATACGACCCCTGAAAAACTATTTGGTTGAGAAGTGTCAGAGATTCGATTGTTTTATTTGAATTTCACTTTAGCATCGTCTTTAGTTGTGAGTCGTTGCTTAACCCCATAGAAAGTAGACATTGTCTAATTGTCCAGGCCGATGCAGGACTAGTCGGGAATGAACTTGCTGAACCTCGCCTACAGAACTGCCACCTCAGTTTCCACGGTGCATTATCCTGGTCTGAAAGGAGTAAAGGGCAGTGAAAGTCCTGGACTCACTGGCTGTTTCTCTCTTTTCTTGTCAATGACTGTTCACTATTCATGATACATCGACACTGTGTCGACACATTTGCAAAGTGGATGACAGTTATGTTCCCGGCCTGGCCTGA
>NW_008751657.1:551028-573188 GCF_000715545.1 Opisthorchis viverrini | reverse complement strand
ATATATATATATATATATATATATATATATATATATACTGAGTAATCAGTTCCGCCTGGTACACACTGTACAGTTATTAATAGATTACAGGCCATCCCCCGACCATACCTCCACTTCAAACGTGCAGTAACTATTGGCTTGACGTGCCAGCCGGAATGAGGTAGGTTTCGGGCTGTGGTCACTGCCAAATTCAAATTTAAGTCATCTCCGAGGTATAGGAGGGACAACAATCCGGTCTTGAAAAAATGTCTGTGAAATCCCTAGTCCACAGTGAGCATTGATAATTAGTTGTGACCGTTCAGACACACCGTTCACAACCAACTTGGTCTTCTTAGTCTGATCGTGTTAATGGTGGTCTGCCATGAACTTGGCAACTACCCTCAGCCACCAAATTTCCACCGCTATAATTAGTCACTACAACGCCGGTCATTTGTGCCGTTTAGTGAACCTGCAAACTAACCAGTCCTCAATCAATGATTGACTGATACGTTGTCTCCCTCATCTTTTTTCCATTTTAGCGTGTATTGTTGTTCCGGGACCGTGTACGAGACGACAAAGCCTCGTTGGGTGTACAAACACGAATGAACTGGTTGACCGACGATGGACCAGTGGGTGCCGTGATTACCGTCCATCGAAACCGACTAGTCGAAGTCAGTCCAGTGTTTTCCTACCTGTTTCCCAGTTCCCGTCACACTTTTAATGACTCTGTTCAATTTGAGGGCGTGCTTTGATGGGAAAGTTGGTCTCTTCTGCGTATAGGCTGGTTTCTCTGGTTTGGCATGAAGCCCGTTTCGATGATTCTCTTTGGAATGAATGACCTCTCATAACCCCGTTTTCAGTACTGTTCACGCTTAGTGGGATCCTTTCTAAAATGGAATTACTCACCACAGCGAGGCATCCTTCAAAGCCTGTGACAATTGTGACTTTTCTTAGGACAGTTACTATGGTTCTTAAACGTTGTAGTTAGCCTAGTGTAGCACATATCCACTCTTTCAGACGGTTCAGGAGGCGGGTGACTGACAAATAAATTGAAAAAAAAACGGTTGCTAAACCGTGCAGTCACCCAGTCCGTCGTTCGGTCGCACCACGTTGCATAAGCCTGGTTGTCATGACCTCCGTTTTCGAGCCTCTCCCTTTTGAATGTCCAAGTGCTGCTTCATCGCACATCGTAATTAGACGTGTACCGATTTTCCAAATCAGTCTGATTCCTTATTTTGCCGGTTGCGCTGATCAGCTGGTTCTCATCGAGTCATTCGTGCCTGTCAGCATGTAGCCCGACTCTGACCGGTAAAATAACCTAAATGCAATAATTGTTCAACTGTTCAACTTTCGGTACCTAGCTACCATGCCACTCTAAGGAAGCGTGAGGGCTGAGATATCCTCAGGTCTCCCAAACCTAGACGGGAGCAATCTAGATGCCTGGATTGGGTTCGAACTATGAACCTTCCTGATCCTAGTCTCATGTCTTAAACACTGCTACCTCTAACCTTCATCGATAGGGCACACCGAAGATATCGATGCGCGAGGTACCGTTGCAGACCAGCTATTCAATACTTCTGGTGTGCAAAATCAATATTCCAGCTATTATTGGAACCTTTTAAGCAACCGGGAGCAATATGCCTGGATTGGGTTCGAACTATGAACCTTCCTGACCGTAGTCTCATGTCTTAAACACTGCTACCTCTAACCTTCATCGATAGGGCACACCGAAGATATCGATGCGCGAGGTACCGTTGCAGACCAGCTATTCAATACTTCTGGTGTGCAAAATCAATATTCCAGCTATTATTGGAACCTTTTAAGCAACTATGAGGAAATGTCCTTATTGTGTGCATTTTGTGCACAATCACGTCCCCCTTCCTTTCCAAAACACTTTGGTAAGTAATTCACTCATTAGGTATGGATATCCTAGTAGTTGTCCTTGTTTTTTTCTGTCACGAGTTAACTGCAGCAATTTTAGGCGGAATTCCATACGGATCCTATTTTACCGCTTGCAGTTAGGCGCCACTATGGCCGAGAAGCCTATCCCGCCTAAGATTGGCCAAAGTTTCGGGCCGCTTGCCTGTCCGGCATCAAGCCGAGCTCTGATTGTTTAAAAGTCTGGATCCAACAGCTAATCATGACCCAGTATTGCCCGAATGCCGTTTGCCAATGGCGCATCCAGAAGACGCCAGGATTTCCAGAAAGGTGTCACCGTTTACACGATATATCTGACGCGCTTTACTAGTATTATTGACTCTGTTTTTTTGGCTTTAATGTACCTTGTGCACCTTTGTTGGTTATTTTTAACGGAAACGTTTAGGAAAATGATGGTATTACAAGTAATGACAAACACTTACCTTGCGAGTGCGGATTTTCTTAATACATCCTTTCCGTATATTTCAGGATGGATATCAGCAACTGGCTAATTTAAACTCATCTCAGCTTCGCATGAAAATCCGCGTTCAGTTCGTTAATGAGATGGTAAGTTGTCCAGCTACTGAATATCCTAATTCCCTCCTATTTATCCACGTTTTACAGAGCTGTGCACAGGTAATAGATTTATCGAGATAGCGAATTACTGATCGTACTCTATGCTTTCGGCACATACCTTCGGCAAATTTACCTACCCATAACTCTTACTTCACTCTCACTTTAGGGCTTGGATGAGGTGGGTATCGATCTTGATGGGGTGTTCAAAGAGTTTCTCGAAGAAACTCTTCACCGAGTTTTCGACCCCAGTCTGAACCTTTTCCGTGTCACCAGCGATCAACGTCTCTACCCTTCGCCATCTTCCCATGTCCAGGACAATCATCTGATGTTGTTTGAGTTTTTGGGGAAAATGCTTGCCAAAGCAATTTACGAAGTACGTTGCGCTGGACAACAGTCGTTTGTATCTCACTTGTTCCACTTGTTTCCCATTTCTACACAACTCAGATCGATGTTTACAGATAATACGCCCGTTGTCGCTTTCAAAATTTGCGCTTTCCGAGACATGTTTGACTTTGATTGTTGTCCCAGAGATAATCCACACTTAACAATGCTGGTAATCAAAGTCATCCACTGAAATTCGGATCAAACTAGTTTCCCACAAGTCGCTTATCAGAACGGTGCTACTCTGCCGCCCCGTTACGTCTAGTTACGTTCACTGTATTTACTATGCTTTGAAAGCGCACCTCCAAGTGTCACCGCATGTGATTTCATTCATTCATGCTTTCTGTGTGAATAACGAGTGATCCAGAAGTTAAGGTGTTTCGGAGGTATGATTCCAAACAACTAGGCCTTTTTGTTTAAAAAATGAGAAAGTGCATTCGTAACGCGCGAATATGCGAACCAAAGCAAAGTTTACACGATGCAACGATTGTCAGTTATTCCGTTATCTATGTACATGGCCATTTACGTATCACCACTTTATGACAAAATTAAATATGGGTTATCGAGCAGTATGTCAAGCCGGTTAATTCGGAGCTCTTCTATGTTATTGTTGTTACTAATAGTACATTATTCTATGTAAAACGACCTGGCTAATTTGTCGCTAATTGTGGTTAGTGCTTCGTACATTTAACCTGGTTAAAAGTGTTAGTTTTGCGCTTTCTTTGTGGCCCAAGTTAGTTTAAGGGAATAATATGCTACCTCATCTGGTTTATATCGAGTCGAGCATTTTCCCGGAGTGTTGAAAATGCATTTTGAAGAGTCTGTTTCCTCGAATTACACTTCGGATGCAGACTTTCGAGTGAACGTAGGGTATCCAGTGGGCGCCACCCAGCTTTGGCATTTACCTGGATATCAGTCCGGGTCTCGCATTTTATCCCTCCTTTCGTTCTCTCAATTTCCACACAGGGTATCGTAGTTGACGTTCCGTTTGCCAACTTCTTTCTCACCCAACTATTGGGTCGCGAGAAGGCGGGTTGCTACAGTTTCTTGGACGAGTTAGCCACGCTGGACAAGGAACTATACAAAAGTCTCAGTTATATAAAGGTTAGTGGTTGCTATACAATCAGTTCTTTTGGTTATTCAACTGAAATCTCCCTGGTTCGTTTTCCATTGTTGGTGTTCACTTTGTTTGTACTGCGTGTTGGGTCCTAGCACTGAGGAGTCATCACATTTTGTCTGCTCGTCCACTGATTTGAACCAATGTCATTTGCTTATGAGGATGAACTTCCGGTTGTTGTTTCAATAGGCAGAAGGGTGATGAATTCCCTTCTTTTTGCATCAGTTGTGACCAGTGTCTTGATTCTGATGTACATATGATGGGGCCGTTGCTTAAGATCCGCGGACAAACCACTGCAAGTTTGTGCTGTTTCGAGTGCCTCAAGAACTCGGAATCTGTAACAACTGGTCGCCGCATGAGCAGCTCCGATTCGGACTTTTTTATGAGTTGACTGATACTAATGCTTGTGGAGATTCTCGCTGATTTCTGTTTCCACACTTATTCTTGCACAAAGTCGATTCTTTCTTGAACAGTCGCTCGATCCGTTCCATCAGGTGAATAGGAAAATATATGCACCTCATATGTGTGCGTGACCAGTGACAGCAACGAGATTGATTTGGGAAAAACCACATAATACAATATACCAAGCAAAGAGAAAATTGGTGCACCGAACACTTGGCTATGAACTATTCGATTGTTTGAATCGTCAGCTGATTACGAACATGATATACTCAGATGAGGGAACCACAACCACTCCTAAGTCTGTACAGCACACCTTCTTTATGCTGTCCGTTGTTGCAACGGCCCCCTCGCCTTTCGTAACCTTCTCGCTTGCACCAACGGGTTTTCTATTGAAGCCCTCTTTATATCACCAGTACTTGATTATCCGTCATCGCCACTGGTTCAATATGTCCCACAGACCAGATGGTTTCCTACGTTATCGCGACGGTCACTTTGTTACATGTACTAAGTGGTTGTTGTGTAGGGTTGGGTGTACCACATTCACGCCATCCCCTTTCGGTCAGCGAATGTAACCGCATATCGATTATGATCACTTAACCGGTCAATTACACAGTTGTTTTATTGTGAGCCTTGGAATATGTTGCTTAACCGTTAGGTGGTGTAGATGGGCGAGATAACAGTCCGATGTTGTCATTTGATATTGTTGGACAGAGGACATATGCAAATAGGCTGTGGTCACGATCACATTATCACTACTGTGGAATATAACTGGCCTGGGGTTGGTTTGCATCCCCCTCGTTTGACCATGCTTGTTGTACGCCCTAATATAAACTGCTGGCGGGGCTATGATAGACAATCTCCAACCAAAGATGACTCAATCTTCGGTAGCATTGAAAATCCATCATAGTGCCTCCGTAGATGAATGTTTCGCACAATTTGGTCGACGTAGTGGATTAAGAACCTGCGTGAGAGCGTGCTTAGACTAATGAGCCAAATCCCATCGCTACATGCAAGTCTACGCTGACTGAGAGTCTCAGAGCGTAACTAGCACACTTAGAGTGGATAGTGGACTCAGAACCTGCGTGACAGCATGCTTAGACTAATGGGCCAAATCCCATCGCTGCATGCAAGTCTACGCTGACTGAGAGGCTCAGAGCGTAACTAGCACACTTAGAGTGGTGTTCATACAAATGACTTCATACCGTTATTCCGAAAACACTGACATAGGAGGAGTTCACTCGATGATTTTGTCATATCACAAACCAAGCAAACATCCTTTGAATAACCGATCAATAAGGTGTTCATGTCAAAAATAACCTTTTAGATGAAATGGAGTCTTTGTTTTCTGTTTCAGATACGTAGCATTCATCGGTAGTTTCGATTTTAGGATAGGTTGGCGTTTCGGTTCTTTTGGGGTAATGGAGGAAGTGACAAGTTGTAGTCTGTTTGCCCGCTTATCTTCAAAAGATTACGCTGAACTTTTTTTTACCAGACTGACCATAGCCAAGCCAAACGTTTCAATAGATTCAGTCAAACGCGCAGGTGTGAATCGGCTGTATTATGTGAGAGTAATCAGTCCATTTCCTTTACCGGTGAAACTAGTGCGCACTACGTCAAGCGAGCACGTATCGTTCCCCTAGTCAGTGAACTGGCCGCTTAATCATAAATGAGTTGGTCAATCCGCTTACTCGGTGAGACATGAAAGTCGGAAACCCAATCCTTGACATATGCTATCATTTGCAAACGAGTTTAATTTCGACAAGATATTCACTTGAATCCAGTTGAATCTCCTGTTTATGCTGATCCGCTTCAAAACGAAATTCGAACATGTTTGTCGAAATCTTTTCGATTTAGGTTCAAGTCGAGCATCAGGTTGTGGGAAACTCGGAGACCACACCTACCCGACAAGCCCCAAGAAGAGCGAAACCTGTCACGGGCTGTCGAAGAGTTTCCAGCATGAGTAGTGTGTTACGCCTAGAGGACACAATCCTCTTTACGTTCGTACTAATCCAGCAATTATATTGGATTGTTTGTTCAGTCATTCATTAACGAATTTTTATCGCGCCCAAATCTGATCTTTACTCCGTGCACCACCAGCGCGCCATAGTGGATTACCCAGTATGAAAGTACATGCTCCAACAGATTACGGCCGAACAACTAAGTGATAATAGGTTGATCCAAATGATCGGTGAAGCAGGGTAACCGGTCGAGGCATCGATTGTTCTAAAAACAAACTGGTGCTTTTCTAGTCGTGAGTTGATTTTGAACTCACCTACTTTGTAGAGGTCCCATAACTGGGTCCTTCGTAGGTGACTTTTTATCGACGTTTTGATGTGAGCGGTATGTGACGATTATTGGCTGTCGATTTGAAGCATACTCCTCAAATCCTCTTCGTCTGCTTTAAACACTAGGGCTATGGTACGTTCCGGTGGCATAATCAACTCGTCCAAGCACATGATTGTGGTGTAGGGGAGCCACATCAGTGCACATGGTTGAGATTTAGGCTGTGCGGACGGATGATACAAGGCTTCTTCAGATTTTTTACCACCGATGCATCAGAAGTGTTGCTGGTGTCGAATGGCGTGAACGAATTTTAGCGAGGTTATTAGGAAACGAGTATTTGGTTGTACAGTAGGCTTTTCAACCCCGGAAAACATCCAGCGGTGGTGCTGGTGTCAAATGGCGTGAACGAATTCGTAGCGAGGTTATTAGGAAACGAGTGTTTGGTTGTACAGGAGGGTTTTCAACCCCGGAAAACATCCAGCGGTGGCTCGGCCGTGTGCTACACATACCGAAACACCGTCTACTGAGACGAGTGTTGTTCTCTGTACCTCCCTCAGAATGGTGCAAACCGCGTGGCGGACAACTTACGACTTGGGAGACCGGTGTGGAAGAGATTACGAATAGTTTGGGTGTTGTTGGTGTTGTACGCCTTTCTGGCTGGGGTCCTCAGGACCCCTCCTACGTTTGTTTGGAGGCATTTGGAGAAATGGCGGCTGATCAATATCAATGGCGTTCGTATTCTCACTGAGTTTACCAGATAATAAAAACGCCTTTCTTTCTTCGGCAAATACACTCATTTACAAATTAATTTTGTTTTCACGAGAGATTCAACTGAATCTCGTTTATGATATTCTACAACTGAATGTGCTGCACACAGGCCGCCTCATGTTTCAGTTGGAACGAAATTCGCGATATAGCAGTATATTTTCACAAGGGAAACTACTCACAAGTTTGCCTTTCCTTCTTATTTCTACTTTGAGGATGTATTTCCACGGCTGTTGAGTGGATTCCAGCTCGAGACAGCTCAGCAGTTAAGGCCCGTGGTTCGAATCTATCCGTGCCACCTCGACTGCTCCCGTCTAGGCTTGGTCAACCTAGCAGTATCTTCTTTCGAGTTGTGTGTGCACCGAATTGGTGTTACAGCTGATTTTTTTATTTCACGATTTCAAATGGATCCGTTTGTGTCTTTAGCAAACTGTGTTGACACCCGGTAAGATGCTCTTGTAGCCTACTCAGCAATCTGGTTACAGTGTGATGTACAGAGGTCTCCTCTTCTGCAACCTAATTGTTGTCGGTACCTTAAAGGTTCAGTCTGTGTTTCACTTTTAGCCGCTTAATGGACTGGCCTTTCCTCCTAATCGGAGTGTTGTGATTTCGGTCCGTATTTTTGTCTCAAATATGTGTAATGATGGAGGAAACTCCAGTTAATTGGGGTTATACTCCACTGGTGCTTCACATAAACTCCGGCTTTTGTTTGTTTCTTGAACAGCACTACGATGGTGATGTAGCCGACTTGGAATTCACCTATTCTTATGCAGAGGATTCTCTCGGACAAATGGTTGTGCATGATCTCTGTCCCGGTGGCCGCTACATCACCGTCACGAACGACCTAAAGTAAGTCTTTAGACGGACTATCGTATCTCCGTGTCATTCCATATCACTAATAGTCTATGTTAGGGGACCATGGTTTCCGCGTTAGAGATACCCATCGCTAACCATGGCCACACAGTTGAGGGGTTCCTTGCCTTCCGAACATCAGTTGACACTTTCTTAGTTTCATTTATGACAGTGACCGAGTGTCTGTAACGTATAAGTGTCGAATACTCAGCTACTTCCCACACACTAGTGAGACCGCTGCAGTATGAAATCAAAGCTCATGGGCTGTTAGCAACGGGAATCTGAAAGTCAGAAGTCCGTGTGAAACGTTTGTAGTTACCGAGTTGTCCTTTTAATGATTTCGGGACAGCCCTCAGCGCTGGTTACCTACATTCCCCATGGTGGATTGCTATTTTGAATCCTGACTTGTCCGGATACGCTACGATTGCGAAGCACCGGTCACGAAAATTGCTTCCCAGCCCTCCGATATAGCATCAGTTCTGCTAAAAGCCGTTATCTATAAGTGTCATTAAAGTCTCTTTCGGCTGCTTCACCAGCTCGGTCAGCTGTGTGATATAGCATATGCCGGTAAACGCGGTAGCGAATCAGGAACTTCCACACCTGAACTTGTGTTCTTCAAAGCTTTTCTCTTACCCAACAACGTTTTAGTTGCCTGCGCGTTAAAGTCAGTGCCCTACTCTAAATAGGTGTCAGCACTTTAGGGTGCTCTTTCTCTGAAACTGCTCTGAAGTGATGGTCCTGTGTATGACCACTCCCCATACGTTACATCTCCTTTCGCCGTTAGTTCAATCAAGCCGCCTTAACTATGTTGCTGTGAATGCTCAAGTGATGAACGGTAGTTTGAAGGAGCAAACAGGAACTAACCTTTGTAATGCTCATCTGGGGAAGATCTTCCGCAAGCCTAAAGAGTATCCTTTCTACATATATTTTCACAAGTCCGTGAGTAGCATTTGTGATCGATTCTACTCTTCAGTAATGTGAACTCAGTTAACTCTTCGCTTACGGCAACAGGACCCTGTCATTTGCATTGCAGAACTGAGCTGTCTGCGATCTAACTGGTGCTTGAGTGATTGAACCAGTAGCACGAATTTCTTTGTGGTCTGTAACAGTGTAAACTGACCTCCCGTCCCAAACGGCTTGTTCGATTTTAGCGCATGTTGAAACACTGTGGAAGCAAGCGATACGACAGAAAGTAGAATAGAAACAACAGAAATGTATAGAATGAGTCATGACATATTAGGATAAAGCAATATCATAGTTATCCATTATGCCTCTCTTGAGCACAGTGAGTAATGCAAACCCTCATGATACCAGTGTAACGGTGGATACTACTGATGAGGCATGCGAGTAGTACGTTCTCATAAATCCGCTTCGCGTCTGTTGAAAAGTGAGATTTGTTACGGAATTTGTGGAGTCGCTTTGTAGCATTTGCTTGCATTTGAATAACAGTCAATGAATATCCATAAAATTCCAAGAAGACGCGTTCAAGGAGAAGATGGATGTTCAGCTTTGTAAACAAGATGCATATGAGAGTTTCGCTCCCTTGTCCAATAGTCTGTAACTGTTCAGTTGGCATTTTCCAATAAGTGACACCGCAGCGAAGGCCTTCTTTCTTTCACCAGTAGCTGGCGATTCTTGTTTAACCACTCTTGTCCTTCACCAGTTCACGGAATATTACAGCATAATTGAGTTGGTCGCTTTGCGTAGACCTTGTCGATTGATTTCGATAGGAAGACTTCTCTCGTCTTGGTGTTGGACTAGGTTTGTTACGCCACATTAATTGTGGTTCTGTAGGAGAAGTAGTCTACGATACCAGTAGACATTGTATTTGATACCTCGCGATACGCAGCATCGATTTAGGTTACCAATCCAAACGGTCTTTGGTGTTGAAATGGAACTACTATCATGATACATCTCATGTGTCTAGTGTTGAGTTAGATAGAATATAGTAGTGAGGGACCGAGAATCCTGCAGGGTGTTTCCACGCGAGACGGCAGGCTACCAAGTTATGTGGTGGCATTACACTGCGTGCCGCTTAAATGAGGATCAGGTTCCTATCGTTTTTCTCCACACTTTTTACCCTATTTCTTCTATTTTCAATTGCAGGATAAGTTATGTCCATCGCGTTGCCCACTTTCGTATGTATAAGCAAATTCGTGCTCAGACTGCCTCGTTCATTCGTGGGTTTTACTCTATTCTCAATCCCGATTGGTTGGCCATGTTTTCTCCCCCCGAGCTGCAAAAACTAATCTCTGGAGATAGTATATCGGTGAACATTGAGGACCTCAAGTATGTCAGACCCTAAATTCCGTGTGTTCTTTTACCAATCAGTGTGCCGTCTTCTCTTCGTGCAATGTTTGTATTGTGTGCTGTGATAATTTCGCTTGACGTTCCTACTCTTCATAAATAGAGGTTGAAATAGCGGAACTAATGTCATCCCCTCTTCCAACATTGCACAGCCAGTGAAGAATCGACTAACTGTGCTCAGAAGCCAAGTGAATGCAGTTCGATACTATATTTCTAAATCCATGTGAGACCAGATTCCGTTGCTTCATCCACACAAATGCACCCACTAGGGCAACCTTTGAACTAATTACTATTATTATTTTCATAAAGGGAACTGCTCACAAGGTTGCTGAAAACTCTTCGGCAGTCCACGACCGGCGCCTGTGTGCAGCACATTCAGTTGTAGAATATCATAAACGAGAGATTCAGTTGGGTCTCTCGTGAAAACCAAATTGATTTAATATTACTGTTGTTGTTCAGCTGTAACGAAATTTCGGTATCTAGCTGCTACTCCGTCCAAGGAAAGTACGTGGGCTGGGATACCGCCAGGTTACCCAAGGCTACACAAGAGCAGTCGAGTTGCGGTGTTTGCGTCCAAATCACAGAAGTTCCGGTAGTAATTTCGCCCCTTAACTACTGAGCTATCTCCAGCTAACAAAACTCACGATTAGTTTATAGGAGTTCTTAGCGTTGTTCGTTATCCCCATTACAATTCAGATGTTTTTTGTCAAAATGACCACACCAGGGCCCGCACACCAAATCATTCTCTATGTGTGATATAATGTAACTCGCTTGGTAGCAACAGCGAACCCAAATTTTCCTCTTTCTTATTGTGTTGCTTGTAAGCAGGACTGATCCTGGCAACAAACAGCTGCAGACCGATTCTACCCAGACCCTTGACAGTGACCTCCGATGCCCGCTGCATCACCTATGAATTGAGCTTTGGGATCTTCAAAACACGTAACAAACCCGTAACGAAGACATCGGTATTTCGGTAAATAGTGATATTTACAGTGTGGCGATGCGTCTTGTGCCACTTTCTGATTGCGAAACTTGATCGTTTTACATTACATAAGCCCCGTATCGCCTTCGGTAGTGAGATAATTGCTTACCCCTTTAGAAATTTGATTGGTCCCTACCAAATACACTGGACAAATCCTCTTGTTCGGATGTCAGACAACTACTTACTTTAGTGTGACATACTGTGAATGCAAGATGATGGCATTTGGTAAATTCCCATCCACTCTTACGGGATCTACACATTTCCGGCAACCGGTAGCAGAAACTTGTGATCGTCAGTATGTGCGCTTTTCTCGGCTTCATTCGGAGAAGATGCAATCCCCTTATCATGGTTGTTTATTATTCCTTCTGTTCCACTGATAACAGATAAGTCTGGGGTAAATTTTTCCCCACCCGATATCATCCGAACACACTGCACGATTTATGTCGAATGAGATTGTGTACTCTGTTTGGGACGTATAAATCCTTTTCCGCTTTAGAGGAAAATCTTGTAGCTATTTTTTGGATCCATTCTCTAGATCGTTTGATGATTTTTTTTGCCTACAGACAGAATACACGTTATTCCGGTGGATTTCATAGCAATCACCGTGTGATCAAATGGTTATGGGACATTCTTCGACGTGACTTCTCTGATGCCGAACGTGGCCTGTTTCTAAAAGTGAGACATCTTTGCGTTTTGCCATTTTATGAAACAGTTACATTCTTGCTTTGTAAGTGATAGTATAATCGTCTTTGTAAGTAGATGTAAGAGAATTAAGAAGTTGCCAATCGGTTAGCCAGTCAACTCCAGGTCACATGACCTAAACCGCCCGATTGGAGACCAATGACGCCACACCTACGTACAAAATAACCGTACTACTGATGTAACGGTGGATACTACTGATAACGGATACTATTGGTGTTTTTCAATAAGTAACTTCGCAGAGAAGGCCTTCTTCCTTTCTTGATAGTCCACTGCTAGTCAAACAGTGCAGTGTTCAACCATCAACCCAACGGTCAAGGATTTGAACCTCTAATGCTTCACGTGTTACGCACTATGGATGATTCTCAACATGGATTAGACGGTTTTACAGTTCCTTTCGGTGTTTCAGCACGTATTGACTTTACTTGCGGGACGAAATACTGTTTCAAACCTTCAAATACCTCTCACTCTCTACAACTATTTGACTACGGTGGTCTGACTTTGTTACTTTGAAGGCATGAAAGCAGTTCCGAATAATACCTGTTGTGTGGAATTTCCTGTGAGACCTTCAGAAATATATTTTTTTCAAATTGTCTTCCCCTGGTTATTCGCGTGTTCCCACAATTTTTGGTGATCTGTTCCATTCGTATTAGTTCATTTAACGAGCTTTCGATTGATCTGGCTGTTTTCTCCTGTAGGAAAAGCAACCAATCAGATTGTTTGTCCGTATGTTGGTATGATGTTAAAAAATCGCATTAAGGTGAGCGACAAACCTGAGGGATTCGCCTCCTGAAGCGCTGTTTTTGGTTCATGGAAGCCCGATGTCAAACACAGGAGTCAGTGTAATAGACATTGGGGCTCGTAAAGCTTATCTCAATTGTCCATTTTGGATGTATTCTTGTCTGGTGGTGTTTTTCAGCTGCTAAACTTGGCTTTGAGTACACTGTGTGCGCTAATCTGGCGCGTTTATGCAGAGTTGTCTGTGTGTGCTATCAGTGCTTGTGTTTGTTACAAGGACGGATCTTGATTGGTTTACTACAGTCTGTATTGATGACCTACTCTTCCTCACGGCTTCATGACAGTGCTGGGTGTACGTCTGCCTCGTTTTTTCGTTCATGTGTGCTTGGGTTTTGACACAAGTATACTACCGTTGCAATCAGCAAGTGGTTGGAGTTTGCCACATTCGTATTCCACATTTTCTTCCCTTCTCTCTCCTGCTACTAAGTTTGTCACCAGTTGCTCGCGGCCGCCTCTGTTGGGCTTCGCCAACCTGGAACCCCCGTTTTGTATCCGCTGCGTCCAATACACAAACGAAGATCAGGTGAGTGCTAGTTCTGAGCTACTCGGCAATAGGATCGGATTGTGAAACATACAAATTTCTATTTAGTGTGGACAGTCCAGGCTCCATTATCTGCTTGTGTTGGTTGGCCGATCTAGGAGTACAAAAGAGATAATGAAAAGTCGGTTGCTGTCGGTGCGACTCGCCTTCCAGGATGGAGACCTCATGATCCCCACTGTGCCGAGCTAGAAACGCCACAAAATCGATATCACTTGCGTTCTTGTCATCAGTTTCTATCCAGATTGCCTGAATGAGTGTCTGGAGATATATGCACCTCGGACTGACTGTGTTAGGCTAGCAGTGCCTCTTCTTCCTCCAGTATTATTCTTCACAGTAAGAATTTCGACTAAATCATGATCGTACGGTAGCTCAGTGGTTAAGGCGCCAGCTCACGGACCAGAAGCTTCGTGGTTACAAACTAACCTCAGCATATAGACTGCTCCTGCTGTCAGTATCCCAGCCCTCGTGCCTCCTTCTGTTGGCATGGTAGCTAGGCACCGAAAGGGCGCCACAGCTGAACAATTTATTTTGTATTCGTGGTTGTATGGTAACGAGGCATTATTATCGATGTTGATGACCGACCTTCATTACGCCGGCAGCGGACGTCACATCAACGGTAAGGAATCCAGTAGCGTGGCAGATTAGGGAGGGGCAGTATCTTGGGGATAGTTTTTTGCACTAAAGTAGTTCAAAGATTGGGGGTCGATATAGGCGGGTGTTCGAGAGGAGATTCCTGTAACTCAATGTTCACTTTCTTATTCGGTGCTATGCCTTGTAGGTCGATTCCTTCAGACAACTAAGCTTATATAAATTTCCCATTTGGTTTTTTAGCAAAACTTGTAAAGACTTTAGAAAATGAACGTTCCTGTCGATGAATACAGTGAAAAACATGGCCATTTGTGGGCCTCGAACACAGCGGAACCCATATCAGGACAAGTACTGTCGTGTTCATCTAAATACTCCTTGTTGGTTGGAAACGGGACGACAGTGCAGGGATGGAATATAATAACGCATTTCTTAGACCTTCCAGGAGGTTTCTAGAACTCACTTGTTGGCTAAGGCAGCATATCCGGTATTAATGGGCTTAGCTTGTGTTTCGGTTCAGGCGTACTTCCGCTGGGCGGGACGTGGTTTGCGTAAACTCAGCGTCAGATTTTCATACCTCTTGTGTGTAGTTCAGGTGCACATCATCAGCCAACTGTTTTATCCGGTATTATGGGCTTAGCTTGTGTTTCGGTTCAGGCGTACTTCCGCTGGGCGGGACGTGGTTTGCGTAAACTCAGCGTCAGATTTTCCTTCCTCTTGTGTGTAGTTCAGGTGCACATCATCAGCCAACTGTTTTGTTACGGTTCGGTCACGCAGCGAGCAAACAATATGATAATGCGGATTGTGGCAATACTCTATCCCCAGCTATGTTGCTTGATACAGACTCCTAGCACGGCGAATAGTAAGAAGACGAGAACCTCGGACACAAACTTTAATAATCCAACAACACACGATCAACAGGCGATGCCCGGAGCTTCCGAACCCAAGTCAGTGGAAAGAAATGGTATCCTGTACGTGGTCGGATTTAAATTTCCTTGGAGTATCAATAGGCCATTGATTTTTCATAGTTTGACCTTGAAGATGCCAGGAGTTCGCTAGCACACATAAAAACAGCGTTTTCTGGGGGATATTGATATCCCCAACAAATGCTGACGGGAAGCGAATTGGTAACCGGGTACGCACGGTAGCATAATCAGAGTCAAGTTGCGTACCCAGGTAACTGATACCCACATGGTCCAATTGTGCCCTTAACCGTCTTGCGGTTGAGGCCCTCAAGCAACTCGATCTGAGTGTTTGCTCTGGAAGTTCGTACTGGCTGGGAACAGACAATGATGTGCACACAACTAAACCACTCGCTCAACGCTATCCATGCGCTGAGCATTGACTTCAAATATACCCCTTAGTTGTGCTTCTCTCGGGCTTAGTCGTCCACATTGGGCATTCATATCATGCACCCATGTCAACGGAAGAAGGCATGAGATCTGGGATACTGCCAGGTTGCTCAAACCAAGATAGCCAGAGTTCGGATTCGGACCTCGGACCTTCCGGTCAGTAAGTTCGCGCTCTAACCGCTGAGCTATCTCGTCCATCTATAATATGCAGACGACATGCTTCTAGTCTTCGAAGAGCAGAAGGCGCAGACGCCTTTGGATAAACTAATCAAAGTCCTCCGCCCCTTAAATATGCACTTTGCATGTGTGTAAGGTCATGCTACTGGACGTGCAATCAGTAAACACACCACTTACAATCCAGGTACAGGCACTAGGGATTATGGAAACAGGAGCAGTTAAGATACTGATGTTGGATTCGAACCACGGACCTTCCGGTCCGTAAGCTGGCGCCTTTACCACTGAGCTATCTCGAGCCCATCATCATCATCATTATCAAAAACAGCAATATCAATGTTGACGCTGCTGCTTCACTGCCGTACGACCACAAGGTTCGTCTAATTATATTTAAAACCCTAGATTCAAAAGAAGAGAAAAAGAGTTGATGAGGGAGGGGACCTAGTGCTGGCCTATGTCACGCATTCTGAGGTGCGTGCACCTCCGAACGCTCAATCAGACAATCTAAAGAATCTGACAACACAAAGGCCACTGACATCGATTAACCACCATTCCTTGCAGCGTCTCCAGACAAACACAAATGGGGTCACGGGGACCCCATCATTGAAGGAGTACAACACCCAAACTCTTCGTGCTCTCTTTCACGTCTTTCTGACAAGTCCTGCGCTGTCCACCTCGTGGTCTGCTTCATTTTGAAGGAGACACGATGAACAACACTCGTCTCGGTAAACGGTTTTTCGGCATGCGTGCCACATGACCGAGCCGTCGTAGTTGGTAGTGCTTTATGTTTACCCCGCACAACCTAATACCCGTTTTGTAATCACCTCGTTACTAACGCGCTAACGCCATTCAAAACCATTCATGCTTCTGAGACATCGGGGGGGGGGCGAGATGGACAGTGGTTAGAGTGCGAATTTACTGACGGAAAGTCCGTGGTTCGAACCCGACCTCTGCCTCTCGGCTTTCCCTGTCTAGGCTTGGGCAGTATCCCAGCCCTCGCGCTTCCATCGTGTGGTATGGCAGCTAGGCACCGAAAGGGCGCTACGGCTAAACGATTCCGATTTTCTCCTGAGGCATCGCTGGTCAAAAACCTGAAAACACCTCACCACCAGTCCACAGGAGCTACGTCTCGCACCCTTAAAACAACACAGCCCTTACACGCGACCCTTAAGATCTAGTGATATGTCTGTTTGACGCCAAAGTGACGCAAATTATGAAACGTGATTCGATCCTTTGAGATTCTGGCACTGACTCCATCAGACACATTTCCGTTAGAGCTAATACAACTACCGAGGTATGTAAAATTTTCCACAATCTCCAATGGTTCTCCTTGAATTGTATGGGATATGTTGGCAAACTGCACGCTCTGAAGCATGACTTTGCACTTTGAAGGTACAAAGCACATGCCAAAAGATGGCATGATGGTGGTTACTGTGTTCAACAGGGTTTGTGCTTCTTGAAGGTCTTCGAAGAAGAGGCTGGGGGATATTGATATCCCCAACATGTTTCGCCTATTGTCCACACACTCTGGAATGCACATGGAGATAGATTACACATTTGTGCCTCCGTTGTCGCCATCTGAAGCTAGCCCACCACTTCAACCGTTTAGGTTGAACTTCTCGCTCCCACTATGCTAACCTTCAAGTACCCTTCCTTTCTTCATTTTGGCTCCCCCACTTGCCGTCTCAGAAAAAGGCTGTACTCGTTTGGAATACCTACTCTATCGCAAAATCTACTGACTAGTATCATGAATACTTCTCTTTTCCGCTTTCTTGTAAATTACTGTGTACGTGTTGCAGGATTTTCTTCAACTACGTGCTCCTGTAGCCACCGTTTGTCGCTGAATCTCTTCCCTATGCAACGACGTGCTCTATTATGACACGTTCCTTGGGGTGGCTGTCCTACCCAGTGAAATATTTCATTCCTCCGCTTTGCTTTTTTATAGGACGTTGGTGACACACTCGGATCTGTTCTAAAGGGCTTTTTCGGAGTTGGTGGGCGGCGTGAAGAGATATCCAGATTGCCCACGACGTCCACTTGTTTCAATCTGTTAAAGCTGCCAAACTATTCCTCCAGGAGCGTGCTGCGCGACAAACTTCGATACGCAATCCACAGTCATGCAGGTTTCGAGCTTTCATAACCGTGATTTCAGTGCAATAGGCTCCTGTTACTTTCCTTTCATCTGTATATACATCAGTTCTTCATCCCAGTGTAATTTGAAATATAATTTACCTTGCCTTTCCTGGATCTCATTACCCTTTCAAGTGTTCAGATTCCTTAGCTTCCAGTGGCATTTCACAACAGCACTGACCAGCGACCTTCACAAATGTTAATATGACCGTGCGGTTGGAGAAAACAGACTTCTGTTACTTCTCAGAGCTTAAAATGGTGGTTTCCCCAAATGGCAACCATTCTATTGTTCTGACGGCTGAATACTCTGTTTAGCTCTACAGTTGAACCTTATGAACAACCATAACGTTGGAGCGTAGTGAGCTTATGCTTGATTCACGCCTACCGAACGGACCGTAGACAGTGGGCCCAAACCAAACGCTAATATGCGGTACCAGAGAGTTCTGGATAGACAAAGGCCCGTGTGTACAGGCGTGGACGCGTCCCCAGACGCGGTAAATCTGGAAAAGTTTCTCTTATTCTTCATGCTGACTGTATGTCGCCGCTGCCATTAGGTGGCCTGTTCTTCCATCGCAACCGAAACGGTTAGTCAAAAGCACCCCCCCCCCCCCCCCCCCCCCCCCCCCCCCCCCCCCCCCCCCCCCCCCCCCCCCCCCCCCCCCCCCCCCCCACCCAAACCGTTGGTAAAACGCCCCCCCCCCCCCGACCTGCTTCCTTGTGACATGTGAAGGAAGTTCGGCATTCTAACTAAACGTAAAGGAATTGACAGATTACGCCACTACCTCTTTCTTGCATAGGATATATAGCCTGGTGAGTTGTTCTCAACAGATATCTGTGTCGGGCAAACCTTTTGTATGAGCGAGATGGCCCAAGTGGTTAGAGCGCGAATTTACTGACCGGAAGGTCCGTGGTTCGAATCCGACCTCGCCACTCGACTCCTGTCTAGGCTTGGGCAACCTGGCATTATCCCAGCCCTCGTGCCTCTTTCGGGTGGTATGGCAGCTAGGCACTGAAAGGGTGCTACAGCTGAACGATTTTTTGTACGATTACAGATAGTAGCACACACCAAGGTATGACAGGCAACTTAATACTGGGTGGCAACCAAATGTACTACCAGCATGATGTCATACCAACTTAGTTGAGAGTTGTCATCCAAAGATATGGTCGTGAGTCCCAGTCTGAGTGTTTGCTTCAGAGCCCACCGACTGCGTCACCGATTTCAGGAACAACTTATCCTGTCTAATTCTATACTATGGACCATTTATTTTCTAAAGAGGTCGCTGGTGGTAGTCAGTCGGGATAATTACTCTTACTCATTTGTCCGGCGAAGCATTCACTACGCGAGATTCAGTGAAAGCCCCATACATGCTCCCCTGTATTACAGCTTAGCCATTAATCCAATATTGGATAGCTTCAAGAGCAGTTAACGTACTTTTCAGGCATGGAAACAGCTGAAAACCTCTTTTCTATAATTTCTGAAGCATACTTATACGGTTGAATCGTTACCCTGTCGTTGACCTTTAAATTCACCCAATTGGACATGTCAAGATTGTTTTATCATGGAAAGATTCTAACCTTCACAGAACCTTCAACTGCAAGTGGTATTCCTAGGAGAGCGCCCGAAGAGAACTCTTTCAGGAAGGGAAAGGAACTTTCCAATTCCCAAATATTTTGGCATGAAAGTGCTGCTCCGGATAAGGCGTATCCTCGAAACTAGTACAGACAGACGCAGGTCAGGTCTACACGGTTGCTTTATTTTTAGGGTTAACGTTCACTTCATTCTCTTTTGGACAGTCTCGTCGGGTTAACCAATCACATTGCTCAAGTGTGAACACCTTCGCCTGTTCAGACGTAATAATTTAGGTGCATTCAGCCTGTACTGGTCGAATGGTGTTGACGCTCGTGTCGCATATCAGATGTCCCTGGCAAGTCCAACGATATGTACTGGTATGTTCCTATATGAACAAAACTCGAGTTCAATGCCAATGCTGTGAACTCACCGGAATGATTACACCAGGACAGGAAAAAAGGCCGTTCAGTCGAGAGTAATGTGAGTGTGAAAAAGTAGATAAGACGGTAAAAGGATGTTACGAAACTCATGTGAGTAGTCTTCCACTTTGATGTCGTTTTTTATATAGGGTCATTCGAACCTGCATTTCACAGTTCACCCTGCGTGTAAACTCATCAAGCTGGCATTCTTTTGGATCGATGGTCACCAATACCCGTGCCACATCCGTCGACGGTCAATTGGGCGCCCGTCTTTTTCGTACCGTTTGCTTTACATGTTCGTTTATCCTAAGAAGCTGCGACACCAAACGAGCACTCGAGCGAGCATATATGGAGAGCCGTTATTCGTGCAAAGTGCATACTGCCAGCTGCACACGAACCTGTAGCTGGTTGGTAGCAAACTGTAGCAAAAACAAGGGACGAACAGCTAATACAGGTTTCGATTCGCGCTCCAGGTATGCGCAACTTAAGGACATCAGCCTAGTCGCACGTAAACATAGTAGACCGTTCGCAACCTTTTTTGCATTACAAAGTCACTGAGACTGTTGAAGACCTAAGCACTGACCTCAAAGTCAGGGATAGGGTCATCTTCAACGTCCTTAGGCTCACGTAGTTTCGGTGATGGTGTTGTAGGTCAAGTGAGAGAAGAATAAAGTAAACGAATTTCCGAGCTACCCGAAGGCTACGAGTAAGCACATATTTTTCTCAAAGAACGCCAGCAGCCTTGTTCTCAAGTGAGCTTCCAGTTGGGTCAAAAGAATTGAGCTGATAATTTGGGTTTTCGTTTATTTCAGAAGCTTCTCATCCAGTGTTTTGGAAACAACTGACGATAAAGGCTCTTTCTGAGGTGAGTGATGAACCTTCCAACTTCATGTTTGTTTTCTGATTAAGGCTGATATCAAAGAAGTGTCAGAGAGCATAGCCCATTGGTCACCGCAGCCGTGGTACACTCCTCAAAGTGAAAGAGTCCTGTGCTCGTTTTGGGTGGGGGGGACGCACATATCCTCGTAGGAGGTGTTTCTAGGATGGTATAGGAAGTTGTATCCAGATGGCAAGCAGTAGATTCTCTGTGTTTTACCGGATGTTCTTCCTCTTACTTTCGCACACGAGTATTCATTCCATGAGAACCTGTTTATGCTTCACAGCTAAGAGAGATCACCTAGGAGCATTACACTTCTTTCTACCATTCGCATCTATTCCTACCCTACTTTCCTTTTTTCATCTATGGTACGCAGTTTTTGCTAATTCACGGTGCATTCTTATACACACTCAAGCACTAGCATGCCCCTCTCCACCTGTGTATTGATTTTGCCCACCGTAGCATACTTGTCTTACAAATGACATTCAGTAGGGGATAATATAGACAGTAAATTCGATTGAAAATCGATGTGAATGGCTTGTAGCACTGACCGCGTGGACACTTGAAGCGAATGCTGGGAATCCCTTATTGTTAGTACCATGTTCATTGTTATTGATCCCAAAGTTATTACCTGGGAGTTTCCAGTGGTCAGATTGGGCTCAAAACACGGTAAATAACGAGATAAATGAGACTCAATGATAAGCGCGAATCCTACGGATGTGTTATTATAAGACGGACATGTTCACTAGGACGCATATTAGGAGTGTTTATCATCGTATTTAGAAGCTGTCTGATTTCTTCATCGTGGCCCATTTTGCCAATATACATGATGCTGAAACCCTCGAGGCGAGAACAATGAGTGCTTCCATGCATTCGTGGTAGACAGAGGCATTACGAACCAATGGAGTCCTATGCATTAAGTCTTTATTATGACTGTGTTCGGGTGGGTCCGAAGTCAGGAGAATACGTGTTTTGACGTAAACTTGGAGCAAAAACATGAAAAAACGGTTATCTGGGACTACGTTACGAAAACATGAAAGCTTAAATAGTTATTGTGTCTGTTGCTGGGCTACTTTTTGCTTTTGACATAAACCCTCCATCGGACCAGGAAGATGGATACAAATCAAATTTTGCTACAAGACGGGCGGAGAACTATTCAGCAACGGTTCTTACTAACCCCCGATTAGACCATTTGTTGATTCCGCCTGCGAATCGAATCAGACCAGCGGTAACTTTCCTTGTTTTTTGACTACTCATGAGTAACGTGACCCGCATCTGTTTATTATGACGCCGTTTCGTTTCTTTGCTCGTTTTCTCCCTGTTTCGTCCCGGCTTAGGGTCTGTTTATGCCTCAGTAACTGATGTCAATACTTAATTTACCCGTCCGTCATTGCTTGCAAGTTCGTCTGGATTGCACCTATTCACGAGCGTCCACTCCGACCGAAAAGCGCGCC
>NW_008751657.1:545773-547071 GCF_000715545.1 Opisthorchis viverrini | reverse complement strand
GAATTGAGAGAGGCCTTTGCTCTTGGTCCACAGAATGTTATTTCACCTTAATAGTCGTCTACGACTAGGTTAGTTATGCAGCCGGTGATTGAGGCAATCCATAAGAGCCTGGATTGCGGCCACATCAGAGTATGTTTGAGCATGAAGAGCTGAATTAATCTAAGGTTGCCGCCATCAGAGATTCACTTCTGATGTCCGCGACTTTTATCCAGCCCAAAGTGCCTTTGGGTGGAAGCAAGCCAATTCTGAGTGGAAAAATCTGGTTTGCTTAATTCAGTGGTTTTGTACGTTGATAGCCCTCGTTTGAAAATACTGCGGAGCGCTCCTACTTTGTGCGCTGATTGTCACCTTGGGCCGTATTTTCGCTCAGCACAGCTAGCTAATTAATTTGTTTATGTTGAACATTGAGTTGGCTACCTGATGGAACTTTGATGGTTTTTTTAGGATTTTCAAAACTTTCAGGGCCTGCGCGTCAACAGTTTATCATCCAAACCATGACACCACATTCTGTGAATAAAACTCGCCCTTTACTGAACAGGAATCCATTGAACAATGCTCATATTCACGAAGAATTCCGCGTCTGGATCAACTAGGCTACCTAATTCGAAATTCAGTGACGTGTTCGTCGATCGACAGCAGACGAGAAATAATTTTGATTTTGATTTAAAGCTCAATATTTCTGATAGATATCGTGCTGTTAGTACATGTCTATGAAGTTCACCTCCATGATGCTAAACGACCCTCCACTCAGGGTTCAACGAATCTGTTTGCAGCCGAAATTGACCACATTGCTATCTGTAGGCCGCAACCCCCTGAACAAGGGCTTCGCCTGACGGATACGGTCCGCCTATACAGCATTTGTAGGTACTATTGTAAAATGTTCTACGTTACGAAAACATGAAAGCTTAAATAGTTATTGTCTGTTGCTGGGCTACTTTTTGCTTTTGACATAAACCCTTCATCGGACCAGGAAGATGGATACAAATTTTGCCAAATTACAAGACGGGCGGAGAACTATTCAGCAACGGTTCTTACTAACCCCCGATTAGACCATTTGTTGATTCCGCCTGCGAATCAACGGTGACCAGCGGTAACTTTCCTTGTTTTTTGACTACTCATGAGTAACGTGACCCGCATCTGTTTATTATGACGCCGTTTCGTTTCTTTGCTCGTTTTCTCCCTGTTTCGTCCCGGCTTAGGGTCTGTTTATGCCTCAGTAACTGATGTCAATACTTAATTTACCCGTCCGTCATTGCTTGCAAGTTCGTCTGGATTGCACCTATTCACGAGCGTCCACT
>NW_008751657.1:538696-545257 GCF_000715545.1 Opisthorchis viverrini | reverse complement strand
ATATCATCTACTGCCCCACGTCTGTCTGCTCCTATTGACTACTGGCTACGAACTGCGTATAATCTAATAGTCGCAATCGTCCTGTGAGATCCTTAACCGTCCGGATCTTACACCATTGTTTTAATTTGGTTCACTCGTTATTAGTTTGGGTTATGGTAATGGGCCATGGTGAGACCTTACAGGCTCAGAAACGTCGCTGCCGTCGTCAGTTCACCCTGGTTAAGTTTTACTGATGTGACAGATGATTCAACAGTGAAAAATATACCGTAAGTTTGCGATAAACTCTCAGTCACTAAATTGGCTTTACCATGAGTTTTAGTTCACCTCTTAGTTCTTAACGTCCTTCGGTTGTACATGCTACACAGAGGCAATCTCATATTCTAGTTTGGGCGCTATTCAGGAGGTTGAGGTAGTTAACAACACGACATTAATCGTGAGGCCCAGATTTATTGGTGACTTTGTGAGTAGTGCCCTATAAATGAAACTGGCGTGTTGGCCATCCGGTCACAGCCATCCTTCCTCGTTTTTCTGAGGGAGATACAGCGTCAGCCTGGAACAGTTTTGTACTGTTCTGTTTGTCTGCGGGTGATCTGGTATTTTGCTTTGCTCCGTTTAGTAATCACTCTTTGCACTTCGCAATACTGAGAGATTTTCTCCGTGTAACTGGCCTTCTGTCGAAACAACTTATCAAGAGTGATATGGGACTGATGACATATGCATCGGGTCTAGGGACGCAAACCTGATACCGAAACAGCAGAGATGTGTTAGGAGATCTTTTTTGGTGAGTAGCGTCGTATGGACTGGATAATTCCTGATTCAATTAAAATACGGAGTTATAAATCAGCCTGTATCGTTGTTAGAAGACGCAACCTGCTTAACGCCGGTACGGCTGTGGCAACCTAAAGGTTTAGAGTTTCTTTTAAAGCTTTGAGGCCAATGGTTGAATTGGGACTAAGTGCGTTGACATCCTAGAATATTTAAAGTATAAATGAGCGCTCACAGTAAATGGTAGCGAACTGGTTTAAAGGACTTGCTGTCTGACGGTTTGTGTGATGAGAATTGTGTCTGTGAAGATTGTTTCACATGTCATCTTTTCGGTTAAGCTCTGGGAGTACCCGGTCTTTCGAACTAGGGTGGCGGTGTATACGTCCAGAGTCGGTGACTTGCGGTCTGGACCGGGCAGCTGGTGTATGAAGGCGAAAGTCTGGAATGTATATAAACTGGTGCCGAGCTACAAATGGTCATTCCTCGCTTGCTCCTCTTGCGGTCCGGGTGCCCACGACGTGCAGGACGCCGCCACCACGGTTGCAACGACGGTGCGGCCAGTTAGGGTGGTTAAATGTGGTAGAATGTCATGTAGGTTCCCAGGATGTATCCTCGGACGAACAGAATATTGGTGAAGCGCCTTCTCCCTGGAATGCTGATCAAAAATGTCGTCGGTAGGTTGATTTTTTGCACACAGTCATGCAAATGACTTATATTTAGGTACGCTGATTTTAACTACCGATCGTTCATGCGTGTCGTTCACCGAAACAGTCGCCCTGTAATGATTAGTTTTTATATATGCAACACTCGCATGACCTGCGTACGTCTGACTGCCAAATGTATGCTGCGAATCGACGTGTGAGTGCTCGGCAGGAGCGCGTTGTGTTTGGATTGTTGCGATATCTTAAGTCATCCATGGAAATCCGAGACTCTCCGGATGAACGATTGAATAGACTAGACCGGTGATGGTGTGCGGATTCTGCGCGATAAACTATGCCGCTTGGATTATCCTGTATGTGATCTGCAAGGTATCCGAAATCGGGTGCGCCCATTTGGACACATGGCTGTGTCTGTTTGTGATGATGGGAGTTTGAATGTTCTCTCTCCTGCTTCCGTCCATCTGCGTGGTTTGCTTCCAATGTATGGTGATGCAGTTCAGGCAGATTCAACCTAACCTCTCCAATGCTACCACACGCAGATGTGGGAAGTGGGTGGGCTTTTCTGCCGTAAAATCCATCCCCTCCTCTGGCCATTTCCATTCCGTTGCCTTGCACTAATTCTTTTCCCATTTACTTTCCAGGCACAACTGTGGAACACATTTTTAATGGTTCTGTTATTTGCTGGCAATCAATCATAATAAAATTGTTTTCCTAAACTTGGTTCCATAATTCCCGACAACGCAAGCGTCACGGCCTTCAAGGCATCCAGGCCTTGAGTTGAAGACCAGCTTGTGTAGGTGATAAAAGAGGGGCGTAATTTTCCGGTCTCTTTTATAGCCTCAGAGTGGTCCCGAAACCTTCTAGAACAGCCTCTAACAGCTTACGTCTAGCATTGTGTACGATAGCCCGGCAGCCTAACTGTGCCTGAGACACTTATTGCGCTTCATGGGTGTTTCACGCTACGGTGTTACTAGTTACGCAATCGACAAATATTCAATCCGAAGATTCTACGACAGGGGCGCACCGTCTGTTATTACATAGTATGTAGAGTCGCCAACGGAAACGGAGCGAGTGAGTTCCAGCCACAACTGAGTTTCAGGGTTCAAAAACTACATTTATGACGTAAGTTGCTGTTGCTTTAGGTATAGCTGATATGCGTCGTCAACAGTCGCATCAGAAGGTTGGGGCAATAGTGGCATTCCAATCTTAGCGTTCATTGCTCACTAAATACGTCAATAGCTGCCTACATTATTTTGTGTACTCAGATGATTGGTACTCAGAGCTGCAGCTCTGGCATAACCACAGACACTGTCGTTGACCCGTTGGCTCCGACGGACGCACCGATAGTTCTTTCATTATAAACCAAAGTTAGGACTGCAGCCCTAACATGGACATGTCCATGAATACACCGGATCTTGCACCTAGGGTAGTCAATGAATATATCGGGTGCCTTAGCTACCGAACACAAATCCGAGGATGCATGGCCTTCAACTGATTCATTGAGGGGAACATATATTATTCTGCGTAGGCTATTCCTTTAATTCAAACAGCCAATACACCAGCGTCAGCTGCTTAATCTGGGCTGATCTGACTAATTACTTTTTGTTACCGCCAGTTCTCCCAAATATCATCTTCTTTTGGAGATATAGTTAACTTAAGGAACAAAACATAGGATTACACTCTTGACGACCAAGCTATTTAAAACTACCGTGAATCGTACACTCTTCGCGTTTATTATATTTGAAAATCTGATAACAATGTAAATTTTCCAAAGGGACAACGGCATCATAATTCTCCGCTACGTTTGAGAGGGTAAACCATAAACCAACGAATCGCCATGTTGCTTTAGCGTGGGATGTCAGTAAGTCAGCGGTATTCGACGTTCGAGGGGACGGCACACGTCAGTTCTGAAATGTGCAGATATACGGACTGGTATTAATGAATCCACACAGTATACACAGCACACATGCGCACAGGTCGGGTGGTACAGGGAAGAAGGCCGGAGTGTAGCAACAACGCACGTGTATTAACCCGAACCGAAACCGGACGAAGGGGGGTGTACAATCCAAGGGGGCCGGTCAAGGTCAGTCCGGGGGGGTATACAAGCAGGATACTCTTCCCTGTCCAGGGCCCGTGGTGCCTCGTCCGTGGTACCTGTAATAGGGGAAGAGAGGGAGGGAGAGGCACACATAATGTCATATGATAGGCGTACAATCAGGTACAGTCGGGTTTCAAATGCGTTACATTGCCACTTTTGAATGTTCCCGCCATCTAGGTATCAACCAATCAGAATGGGGATGACGCCGCAAGTCGCGTGATCACGTATACGTCTCTCTTCGAAAAGTAAACACTTGATTTCCCGCACTATTGGTAGCTTGGAAATGACATAGCAAATGTAGACGTACCAGAGTGGTATCCAGATTACGTTTACTGCATTTCTAACAAGTTTTAATCTACTTGATTGTTGTTGTAAACGATTCAATAGCCGAGCGTATGAAATTCCATTCCATGGAGCAAAACCTCCTCTTATCTATAAATTTGGTTACCTTAGAAATTGCAGTGCCCGACTTAGGTCATCGCGGAAGTCATCATTTACACGTCGCATGCTGTCCATGTCATTCGCGCCTTTTCTTCATTTTGTGCACGAGTGCACAATTGTAAGCTATCTTCTGTCTTACTCAAATAGGTATTCGCTCTTGGGTTCTCCCAATACAGTCTACCTCAGTCGATGGCTACCCGGTTTGCTTAAGTGAACACTTGTCTTCAACCCCGTCTCAAAGCCGGTTGTTTCGCCGGTAAACCGCCACCTAAACAAACTCCCCCTGTCCAGGGCTTCCTTCCCCAACGTAAACAAACAGCCGAAAGTTCAAAGTAGTTGGAAGTCGCGAAACGCCCGTAGTGGCAAGCAGACAGTTGATGAGTCACCAGAGGGGCACAATTTTGTCAACTGGGGCATTTGTCATAAAAACTGTCTCAAACAAATTGTCCATCAAACCGTACACGCTCATGAGATAATTTGCAATGTGCATGAGATCGTATTTGCTGCACGGTCCTACAGTTCTGGAGGGGAATATACGTATAGAAAAATCGTGCCCACAAATACACCAGAACTTAAAATGTCACAGCGAAGAGGTGCTTGAAGTTATCAAAAATATTCATTATGGAACGGAATAAAGTGCGGACACACATGCTCTTTGAATCACAGTTCAAACTTATTAAGCATCACGCTCTTCGTGGGTCTGAGCTGATAGGAAGATGGTGAGAATAAATCAGGCGTTACGGGGATGGATATCAAAAAAGTGCTAGAGAGCTGGTTCTCTTCAAACACGTCCGTCTTGATGTAACATGAAAAATTGTCTCGAAAAGAATTCGTCGTTTCACGGATGATTCGATGCAACTTATTTCAGTCCGGGAGCAACAACGACATAACTCACACTGAACATGTCCAAAAAGCTGCTAAGAAAATAGCTAGCGACCGTAGCTCCATTGCTGATCAGACGTGACTCGCGGCGTTATACCGCTTTCCTTTGGAGTATCGTCACTCTCGAGGAGACCTTTGTACTTAATTATGCCCTATTCGAACAAGGTTCGGTCATGGTTGTGCGTTCATGTACCTGCCACCACTCATGTAACACGGGTGCCTTGCTCATCGTCGGTGGTCTTTTATCGGAAAATCAATAAAAGAGCACAGTTGTTTTCTGCTTGTCGCTGCTGGGCTGCACTGGCAAAGCTATGGGCCACAGACGATGAAAAAAGAAAAGAGGCTTTCGTCCGTTTACCAAAAAATTAGTAAAAATGATGGTATAGTTTGAAGACGCTGTGATTCCCATGGCTTACATCGACTTGTGGCGCTGTAGGTGCCTTCATCATGATTGGGGTTATACGGCATCGAAGCTTACTTGGTCGATTACGCAAAATACACATCTACATACTACTTCCAGAAGTAAACATACATTCTGAGAATATAAACAACGATTCCTGACCCTCAACTACCAGCGCGCAAGGCTAGTACCCAATGCTAATTGGTTCGCTGTATACCACCTGTTAACATGAAGCTGATAGCTGTGCTCTGGGGACTGGTTACTATTACTCTTGCGCTTACTTTCGCTCCTAGGTCGCGGTACTGCCCAACTCAGGTACTAAATACCAGACGATCTAGTCCGTCATCCCGGAAGTTCACTCCCGGCAGTCCTTACGCGTTTGATTTCCTTAACCACACCACCTATCTGTGAGCTTGTACCGGTTTGCACCAGATATCTTGTACTTTGTTATGTTAGCAAACCCCACCCTAGCTTGGTTCCTAGTCTACTAAGTACAAATCTATCCATATCATATCTTATATAGTCACTTGTTACCTCCGCTCTAATAGTGGTAGACAGCACGCCTTCCCCTCTCTCTCTCTCTCTCTCTCTCTATATATATATATATATATATATATATATATATGCTGTCGGTAAAACCATAACATTGGCCAGCATCACCAGCAGCAGAGCTATTATTTAGAAATATCATACCAAAAGTGGTATTCTTTGGCACTTTTTCATATGGCATCTCAACTGATGCCTTCACAAGTTTGAGATGAAAATTATTCTCATTAAGGCTCCTCCACCGTTGGTTTAGCCAATACACCGTTGGGACATGTTGAAGGGGTTTGCAAGACTGAAGCGCACCCTTTTATTACGTGGTTGTTAGTTGGTACGTGGAACAACCTCCTTCGGTCAATTGGAAAACGTTTGTAACCGACTGAGAAGTCATCGTTTTAGAAGAGATTGGTAAACAATCAGCAGCTTTTATGGCCTTTCAAAAATCCATAAACCAGAGGCCTCGGTGAGGCCTATAGTAGACGGAATAGGTTCCCCACCGCATGAACTGGCCAGGTTCGTGACCGGTATTTCAAAGCCCCTCACCGAGAAATCTAGTACTTACATTAAAATTCATATGACTTCACCAACGAAGTAGCGGGTGTTACTGCTGAACCAGATTACATCCCTGTAAGTTTCGATGTGAATTCTCACCAGTATCGACTAAGAAACGCTTGTGGGTCAGGTTATCCATAACGTGAAAAAGGCGACTTACGTTGGGGCCAAGAACAATTGTCGCCGTTACTGTCTGGCTTTGTCGTTTCCCTGTTGACGAT
>NW_008751657.1:535636-537958 GCF_000715545.1 Opisthorchis viverrini | reverse complement strand
AATACCAGTTCAAAGTGGTGAAATCAAGTGGGAAAAAATAGACGAGATAATAAAACTCACAGTTCGTTGGTACGGTTAGTTATTACCACCACAATAAATCCGAAGCGATCTCCTTCCTGGAATCTTCCTTGATATATTCCTAGATACGTTCTATCCCGCTGTAGTCTGAAAGGTAGATCACTGCTCGTTAATTCACTGCCAGCGTAATTCGACACAGCAAGAAGGGAACACGCCTTTCACGAGGTACAGAATTCGTATTGTATCCATATTTCTTTTTCGTTCATTTCAAACAAAAGTTATTCGGTATGAAGAGAAGAGGAATAAGCTGCGATTTTAGTGAGAGAGATAGAAAGTGGTACAATTTGAGTAATGATAAGTTACAAAGAAAGTACCAATATACAGTGGTCAGAAGGATCACCACAGCTTTCCCAGACGCGCCGTAATTGAAGCCTCGTTCGATTTAGTTTAAACGTGCGCGGAAATCAAGGCTAGATATCGATTGATGCAAGTTTCATCAAAAGCAAGGCATGTTGTGGATTATTTGGTTTGAATATATGAGCAGAGATACTTCATTTTCTGATAGCTGTACAGCGTTTTCTGAGATACTTGAGTTTGACCGCGACGGATCGAACCCGCCACGCAGATATACGCAGCGTTGAGCTGTAGTTCCCCATCTTTTTCATCCTGTGGACGCACAGGAGGGGGCATTTTCGAATCAGCAAGACCAGGATATTTCTCCCGCATAATACGCCCCAATGAATAACACCAACGCGGCAGTACACACGAAAGCGAATTGTGAGAGGCAGTTATTCAAGCCTAGCTTTGAATCGGGGGAATAAGCAACGTACAGAAAACTCTCAGCTCAATTCTATAAGTCGATAACATCTCGTTTCTGTATGCGCTTTTTGGGGCCATTTTCATGCACTTTTTCCCTTCCGCATACCGTCTTCCCGGCCTTATTCACGTTTCTGTCGTGGATTTAAAGCATATCGACACCAGAAACGATTTCGGTCATGGATTTCACGGGATCACTCATTGAAACGCAAGGTTGAGGCTTTGGCCCATTGTTCCAGGGTCGGTATGCTCTTGTCGTTCAGCGGCTGCCGATCGCCCAACAGACACGAGCGAAAACAGTGTAGCACTGCCCTTTCTTACAAATTCGAATATTTTTATAGTTGCCTCCCAACCTGAATTACTGTTTCTCGGTTAACAATTAAAACAGACCGCCTCATTTGGACTGATATGATTGAATTCTATTTCGGTTTGACAAAACAATAATATTTTCTTTTTTCCTTGCGGCGCAAATCGTTTTTACTGCTTCTGTTATACCATTTTCGTACCGAGGACTTGGTCAGCTATAAATTCGTTTTATTGCATGAATTTGCGTCCTGGTTTCGATCACGCGTTGACTCACTCCTCTGAACCCCTATACATCTGGCTTCCACACCACCACTCTGCGCGCTTATATCGACTTTTACTGCGATCACGCGACTTGCGGCGTCATCGCCATTCTTATTGGTCGATACCTAGATGGCGGGAACATTCAAAAGTGGCAACATGGCGGATTTGCGGGTTATTATTGACCCTCTCACAAAAGCGGAAAATTACGGTGCGGTTGTATCTTTTAAAAATTTATATGATCAACATATTTGCAAATGTAATAAACGCAGAGTGTGCGATTCCAGGTAGTTTGAGATAATTCGGTTGTAAAAAGTGTAATCTTATATTTTGTTCCTTAAGTTATCTATATCTCCAAAGGAAGGTGATATTTGGGATTACTGGCGGTAACAAAAAGTAATTGGCCAGAACAGCCCATATTTAGCAGCTGACGCTGGTGTATTGGCTGCTTGCACTCAGCAACGTTCACACATTATGGAACCGTTATTAGTTTGAATGAAAGGGATAGCCTACGTGTAATTGTGTATGTTCCTCTCAATGAATACGGTGCGTCCCTGTCATAGAATCTTCGGATTGAATATTTGTCGATTGCGAAACTAGTAACACCGTGACATGAAACACCATTGAAGCGTGATAAGTGTTTCAGGCACAGTTAGGCTGCCGGGCTATGGTACATAATGCTGGACGTATGTTGTTAGAGGCGACCCTATGGTGTCCTACAAGGTTTCGGGACCACTCTGAGGCTATAGAAGAAACCGGAAAAGTACGCCCCCTTCTCACATCTACGCAAACTGGTCTTCAACTGAAGGCCTGGATGCCTTGAAGGCCGTGACGCTTGCGTTGTCGGGAAATACGACACCAAGTTTAGGAAAACATAACTTTATTATGATTGATTGCCAGCATATAAAAGAGTCATTAAAAATG
>NW_008751657.1:515808-535330 GCF_000715545.1 Opisthorchis viverrini | reverse complement strand
TATCGAGCAGGATCAGCACACCATCGCCGGCCAAGTCTATTCAATAGTTACTCCGGTCATAGTCTCGGATTTCCATGGATGACTTAAAACATCGCAACAATCCATGCGAGTACTGCATATATAAAAATTGTTATTGCAGGGCGACTGTCACGGTGAACGACACGCATGAACGATCAGAAATCAAAATCGGCGTACCAAATATAAGTTATTTGCATAACTATGCGCAAAAATATCAACTTACATAACATTCTACCACATTTAACCATCCTACTTGGCCGTACCGTCGTTGCAACCGTGCTTGCGGCGTCCTGCACGTCGTGGGCACCCGGGCCGCAAGCGAAGCAAGCGGGGAATGACCATTTGTAGCTCGGCACTAGTTTATATATCAGCCTGACATTGGCCCCCATACACCAGCTGCCCGGTCCAGACCGCAAGTTGCTGACTCTGGCTTCAACTAGATCCCTTTTAATCCAACATCATGTGTTGGCGAGCCCAACACCTGGTCGCTAGTCTATTTAAGTACAAATCCATCTACATCTTATTCCATATGGTCACTCGACATCAACCTTATAGCGGCAAACGCCAAGTTTCCATTTCTGTATATATTATTGTATATAATCCCATTTGATGTCCCCTGAAACTCACCATGCTCTACTAATCTCATCCCAGCCCTTCATCTTCCCAAGCTATGAACTTCGGCAGGTTTGGACAAACTGGTTGGTTGTTATCCACTCCACCTGGCCCATGATCTACAACCACAGGATCCCTCAAACGGGCCAAGGAAACCAGCGATCCCATATCGGCTTCGATCCACCTTGTTTCCTTGGCCAGCCTGAAATAAATCCCGCTGCCAAAGGAACTGCACACCCCAGCCCAATAACCCTAAAACTAACGTCCGTTGCGTGGCTGTGCAGAAACTGAAGTATGTCAGGCCAATGATGGCACGGCACTGTCATGCTAGTTCGATAGCACACCCGCAACCATTCCATTCTCTCACCCTATCGACCTGCGCTGTCGCCCGCTCATTCCATTAACTGCAAAAAGTTCAAAAAAGCCCTCTCTGGGACGAGTTCTTTCGTACCGGATGAAGTTTCACTCAATTCTGACCAGCGTATTTTTGTGCTGCAATTTCGGCTTGCCCCTTTCATAAGTTCGATTCTGTATACTCTGTTCGGTTGGCCCTATTGTTTAGCACCATCTCCCCATCCAACCTACGCTTTGCACCTGACTTCTCTGCAACAGTGCAACCGGTGGGTTACGTAATTTCAGATTACACTATATTTCTGAAACAGAATGTGCCATGTTCCCCTAAGTCGAATTATTCCATCTCCATATGCACGCTTGCTCGTTGTGACTCCGGCCATTCACTCAACCGCCCAAGGCCACTCATGGCCAGCAAATGTTTTCCTTTTTTAGTTGGTGTCAGCAGGCCATGTCTTTGAACTAATCGGACCTCATGTCCATTCTTCCCCACAAGCTGGGGAAGAAAACTATTCCTAATATTTCATCGAATACTTCCCACCTTTTATGACATTGTACTCTTTCCGCGCAATCCCCACTACCCGCGAATTCCCCAGTCATGCTTCATTCTGACTGTGAGCATATAATCATGCCAGATAGTATGCCACTCGCAAGTTGGGAATAAACATCAGTATTATGCTTGGATGTATTAAATCTAGCCCCAACCCGCAGAACAGATTTGTCTTGTCCTCCTCCATGAAGAGCACGTTGGTTAGAGGCTGTTTGCACTTACGTCTTGATAAGATTGGGCGTTGTAAGATCGCTGCGACAGAACACAGTCCTATGTAGTTTGTTCTTTGGACATCAGATATCCTATTAGGTCACTTGTGGGATCCCCTATTCTGTTTCTAACAGAAGATGCGTTCCACTCGTTTCTGCAGCGATTCTTCATGTACTTAAATAGCAAATTTTTGTTTTCTCTGTGCGAGGTTCAGTATGGTGGCTTGTTCATGTATGTCCCGTTGGCGGATTTCTGACTTGCAGCAGTTCCTCATTTTGCGAATCGCAAAATCATCTTGTGTGTCTCCTTTGGGCAACTCTTTGCAAAATAGTTGAGACCTTGTTTCCAGAGGACGCCGACTTTTTCTGATTAGTCTGCGGTTCATTCGACCGCGTGTTAGTTCTTTTGGAACAAACACTGCGTCAGTCTGGTGGGGTTTGTGGACTACACCCTTGTATAAACAATTTCACTGACGCTGGTCCCAGTCTAAATTAATTAACAAAGATGCGCATTCTTGAGACTTCTGCACAGCAGAATTTCCGAATACACGTTTTATGTTCGAGGTTTCTAGCCCAGTAACATATGAACCCAAAGGCCAGTGCATAGTAGCCACCATGTCCCAGTGGAGCATAAACTAACACGTAATCGACGAGGTGTCATTCACTGGTGATGACCGAATTCTATTAGGATGGTAGTTGACCTGTGTGGTATATAATTCGTGCGATGACGTGTTGAGTCCAGGCTATCTAATAAGCTACTTTGGTCAGTGCCGCTGAAAAATTTTCAACCAGACCCGACGCGCTGGGCCCCATCCAAGAGGCTTCGGTTGCGTTATAATCACTCACCAGCAAGCCGTGTGTGAAGTGATGGCTTGAGATAAGTTGCTCAAGGTCTTGCACGAGTAATTGTTTATCTTCTGGAAAACCCAAGGGTCACCGGTAGACCACCGGGACAAGAAAATTGGTCCCGCGCAGCAGGGTCTGAATCCATCGCAAGATGTGCAGGAGTTCTATCGGAGAGGACCACCTGGATGGGCAGGACCGCATGTAGATACAAAGGAATCCACGCTCTTTTGGCCAACCCAGAAAAAGAATAGTCGTGTATCAAGATCTCCACGTCAGGAACATCTGGAATGAGCCAGATTTCTGTCTCCTCTACCTATCCGCCGTGGTGGTTCCAAGAGTTGCAGTTAATTTGCAGTATTTTCGCCCCGTGAATGTCCGGTGTGTATGAGCCTTTTACCTTTGAGGGAGGCAGTTTTTCCCCTCATTGGCGAAGCTGTTGACTGCTGCTACTTGTAGTTTGATCAATGCCGCCTTTTGGACAACTAGAATTACAGTTGTTCAACGGTTCGGACCATTTGGTTTGGGTATTTTGGTGAGGTTTGACCGATAAGGTGTCCGGATGGGGCCCTGTGCTTTGGTAGCAAAACTAAGCAGTATTAATTTTAGTGGCAGGCGCAAGAGGCTCGTTTTTCAGAGGACTGCACTCTAAAACTAACCAGCAGATTTATGATTTTATGAAGTACATGTGGTTTATTCGACTGCAATAGATTTTCTTTAGTATCTGTGTGGACTTTCGAGACGCCCGCGATCAGCGCTGCCGACTGGGTATACGAAAGATTTTCCAGTCTACTGTTGTCAGCTTTGTGGACTTGGTTGTCGGGATCATGGGCGATGGGTGTGCTTTCAGTCAAAAAGACTGAAAATTTCGCATTCTCAATGACTGTTGCTTTCTCTGAGCATTCTCCAATGTCGAGGGCAACCCTTTTGATTGTTTGCCGGTTGGTTTCGCCGCTTGTTCCCATATACCTGACCCACTTCAGCTTAGAAATTGTGACTTGGGTAAGAAGTTAACTTCGCCATTGTCGTCTGCTGCGGAATTAATCGAGGATGGCCCTACGTGCTTTGGACGCTTCGTGTACGCGCAGCTTGACTCCTATCGAATGTCACTGCATTTTGTAGTCTTAGGGTGCTTGGTGGTTTAGTCGAAACTGAAATATGGAAACGCGGCCTGTCACCTCGACCTACTTTCAGGACCACAGGGGCCATAAAACCACAAGTTTGGCCAGATGCTTGGCGTCGACCGAGTGGACATCAAGCAGAAGCCCATTTCGCGCTCCTTCTCTGAGACTGCTCTGACACTACGCTCGCACATCTAGAGAGTGATCCTCGATCAGACGCTTGATGATGGAGTAGGCCTCCTGAAAGCTGACATTTCGCTTCAAGTTCTTCTTTGTGCAGATGGGGAGGAAAGAGCGACTAAAAGCACAAATTTTCCTTGCAACCCTTCTCGCGCAACCGCTCTGAGTGGGGCGATACGCGTTCTAGTTCTTGGGGACACCGTCTAGGGACGACTGTGCCAACTGGGTTGGCGCGATTTTTCTAGAGAACGACCCTTCCCAACTCATCAGTCTACTATTACTCATGCACCTGTCCGTAGGGACGCCGCGGCGGTCCTCGTTGCCAGATCAGACAGCTGGATTGTCCACTTCGCAAAAAACGGACCCGGGATGGATATCGTCATTCACTCGTTCAGGAAAGAAAGTTCATTATCGACTTTCGTCTAGGCCGCTATGTTATTTGTGTTTGTGTCCTCGAGAGACTTAGAAAGAAGCGCCAGTTCCCAGCCGAGTATACTGATTAAAGCGGAACATTCGCACTGGTGCTTGCGATTCAGCTATGGGGGCTTGGTTTAGTTTTTTAGTACTCTTTTTAGTTAGGGAACGCATAGCACACATAAAGGCAGCTGGCAGACGAACGGATCAAAACAGTTGGACGATTGGTTCGTCCGGTCGTCATGTAAACCTGTGCATATAAAATTCCACCATGCCATGGAGGTGTGAAATTGCATACCACGTCTTGCATTCAATGGGTGCCCATTTCGTCCACCGATAGCCGTAGAGAGTAGACTCTATTGATCTGGCTCACGAATGAGGGTGGGTGAACCGCTGAAACTGAGTGCGCGCCGACATCGGTTTACAAGCAAGGGTCATAGATAGATTGAACAGAAGCAGATTTTTTTACAAATTTGCGTGAGAAAAGAAACAAATCTCGAATTTACCGATCTTGAAGGTTAATCCCTATAGTTCACTCGGAAGGTTGAATAGGTGGCTTATTATGGTCTTGGTGGAGGATTCTAAATACGTAAACCCGGGCCCAGGGATGAAGGCAAATAACGGGCTTCCGCTGGGCACCAATTCAGCCGACCCCAAACTCATGACTAGGCCGATTGTGGTCATATCCTGTTGTGCTCCCGAAAGTGGGCTGACGAAACCAGCTGCGTCTCCGGACAGCAGGTTTTATTCGACCACAACAGGCCTCTCGCCCACCAAAGGAAGAGACGCCCTGGAGGAGGCGAACCCCACAGATCGCAAAGTACGTGGAGTTATCAACGCTTATCCCCGTAACAGACAACACAGCTGCAGTCATGCACTCCTCAACAATGCTGCAGTCTCTGAACTGTATTGAGCCAAATGTGCGGGGACATGCAGCGAAGCGAATCTTCAGCTCCACTCCGTCAAAAGCGGTCTCTGTGCTTCTGGACACAACCACCGCCCAGGACCCCGACAACCTGAGCCATAAACATGACTACAGCCATCCGTAAAATCCATCGTACATCCAGTTGGCCACGCGGATCGCCGGCGGATCGGGCGTCCACACAAACACGAGAGAAGAACGACTGCAGCCAAACAAGCCACATGAAATTCGCCAGATTAAAAAACTGCGGGCTGACTTCAGGGTGTAGTCCTCCATGAAAACGAGCATCTTGGGAGCACTACAAAAATCATTACTTCTTAGTGCCGTCACCTAGCGCCTAGGGCATCACAGAGACAATTTTCCGGTCAAACCGCGCCAAAACACCCAAGAATCCAGGAAGGCAAAAGCTTGTCGCAACCCTTTAAGCAACACCAAATCTGTTCACCAAAATGGGGGTGCTGAAAGATCTAAAAACGGCAACGGTCAAAATTTTCGCCCACGGGGAAAAAACTCCGTCCTCCAAAGCCAAAAGGCCCGAGCAAACCGGGCTCCCACGAAACGGAAAATTCTCGCAAGTGAGAAGCACCCCCAGAAACCACGAAGACAGGAAGCAGACGACATCGCACCAGAGGCCCCTACGGAGCCTTGGACTCAAACCCGGCGCACAACTATTAAGTCTGCTAACCACCCTGCTCACTCAACTTTCGGCTCCTCACCATCGGAGGCAGCAGAGATAGTGTTGAATTGCTTGTCCACAAACTGCCCCAGCATTTTCAGCAAAGTCGGCGATGTTAAACAGTCAGCTTGCCTTGAACAACCGTCCATAACTGCACTCACAGAGATTTGGCTCACACCAGATGCCTCTGACGCGGAGATCTCGATAGGCGGTCACTATTTTTCGAGCCGACCGAAAAAGAGGGTGGGCAGGTGCGGTTGATCTGTACTTACATGCGGTGCTACCAAACTCGGTTGTCTTCTCTGACACCATCCCCGCACCATTTTACGATGTACTGTGAGTCCAAATCTCGCTACGCGGGTCCGATTGTCTCCTTCTCGATGTGGTCTATCGTAGCCCCTCGATTCCCGCTGAAGATGACCAATTCCTCATACAAACACATGAGCAACTCTCCTGCAACTACCACTTCACTCATCTGCTGGTAGGTGACTTCAACGCCCCAAAAGCCTCCTGGATGGAACTCTAACACGTCGAATCAGGCGGACTTTTTGCAGCGGCGCTGATTGAAGTCGTTCAACAGAGCACTTGAACTCAACATGTCGTTGCACCCACCAGATACCGCGCGGGCAAACTACCATCCATCCTGGATTTGGTCATCACCAACGAAAGACACTGCGTTGATCAGGTAACAATTAACGCTCCACTGTGTGCTGACCTTTGATATCATCTGCTTTTGGGCCAGAAATCCCGAACCTCAAACGTGGTTTTGAGACTTCTGCCGTGCAGAATTCTCAGGAACGAGCATCTTTCTTGAACAAGCCACACTGGGACTAGCACCAGTGGAAGAACTATATAGGACCATTGTCCAGAAAGTTCACGAGGCTGACGCGACGTTCGTCTCGAAAAAGCCAGCACGCACTCGGATGAACCGCAGGCTTCCAACAAGGATTCGGCGACTTCTGGAAAAAAAGTCCCAACTCTTTTTCAAAAAGTTGACTATAGGGGATACAGAAGATGAGCTGATATTTCGTAAAACGCGGAACCGCTGTAAATCAGAAATCCGCCGATGGAACATACGAAAACAAGCCACCATCGAGTGACCCAACAGTGGAATCTGAGGCTTGCAGAGAACACTGTGCCGGTCTATAGTCGGCCCCAGCGTCCTCGTCGCATCCGCTCTTGTCAAGGCGTAACTACGAACATCCTCTAACCGACTTGGTCTTCACGGTAGAGGACATTCATCAACTCTTACACCAGATCAGCCCATTCTGGGCGTTGGGCCCGACAAGGTCCATTCAAGGAATGAAAGAAAGAAACGTCCTCCACATGGCAAACCATCTACACCCGGTGTTTCGTCGGTCGCTTGACGAAGACCGCCTTCCCTCTGCTTGAAAGAAAGTGATTGTCACGCCAATCTACAAAACACGTGACAGACTGTTGTTTGGCAGCTACAGGCCTATGAACCTCACTTGCGTGTCGTGCAAGGTGATGGAACGCATTCTGAAGCGAGCCATCCTAGACAACCTTACTTCCAGCAACCTGATATCCCCAGCTCAACACGGATTTCTCCCACACCGCTCTTGCATAACAAACATGCTCATGTTTAAGGACAGCTTAACCCAAGCCAAGGACGAAGGACTCATATCGGATGCCATATTTTTCGACTTCTCAAAGCATTTGATAGGGTCCCACACGTCTCACTGCTCCACAAACTCGAGTCTCACGGGATTCAAGGGAAAATCCTTCCCTGGATCGGGGCGTTCCTATCATACAGGTCATTCCGAGGGAGAATAGACTCGACCTACTCTTGCCCAGCTCCGGTCTCCATTGGAGTTCCTCAAGGCTCCGTCCTGGGATCTTTCTTATCTACGTCAACGACCTCCCAGACGTTCTTGCAAGTTCATGTCTACTTTTTGCGGCCGACTTGAAATCCTGGGGTTCCAATGCCAGTGCCCTCCAAATGGATGTAGACGCTGCCAAGCCGTGGTCATTGGACTGGCATCTTCCTCTGAATGATGAAAAGTGCGCCCATGTGTCGTTTGGAGGGGATTCAGCGAATGCCTTTGTTATGCATGGTGAAAAGGGGCCAGAAAACATCATGCGGATAGATGCCAAAAAAGATTTGGGCATCTGGGTCTCCTCAAACTTATCCTTCTCACTACACCATGAGAAATCGGCCCAAAAGGCATTCGCCATTTTACGGATGATCCGATGCACCTTCTCCCGTATTACTCGCATGGACTTCCAAATACTCTATGGGGCCTACGTCAGACCGCTCCTGGAGTACGCTAACCAAGTTGTCTACTCAGGACGTACAAAAGACGTTACCCTCATCGAGCGTGTCCAGCGGGCCGCCACGAGAATGGTTGCCGGCCTCAAATCCGTGGACTACGAAACGCGGCTCGCGATGCTTGATCTCTTTCCCCTGGAGTACCGTCGCCTCCGAGGGGACCTAATTCTTACTTACGCCCTGTTTGAACAAAGCTTGGCAAACAGGTTTTTTACCGTTGACCCAGCAAACACCCGGCGAGGACATGGTAAGAAAATTTTCAAGCTCAGGGCACACACATTCATTAGACAAAACTTTTTTCATTTCGGGTGGTAGCTGCGTGGAATGACCTTCCTCCGACGGTTGTACACGCTCCTTCTCGAACCCAATTCAAAGCACTATTAGACATTTATTTATGCGAATCCTCGCGCTGGGGAGCATACTGCCCCGCGCTGAGGACATAAAGAGCAGTGCTACACCCTTTTTCACTTGTGCCTTTCAGGTGAACGACAGCCACTGACCGACAAGAACAAAACCGACCCGGGAAACTTGGGCAAAAGCCTCGATCCTGTGTATCAATCCGTGAATCCGTGAATTCTGCGGATAAAGTCTGAGACACTGGGATACCTATATGGGCCTCAAACGTTAGGACTCGTGCCGTGAACTCACTTGCCTGTTTCCTTTAGTGCATCAGAGATTAGTCCTTGCCTTCGAAACGTCATTTCCATTGTGCTAATACCGAGCTAGCGCAAACCTATTGAGACTGACCTACCTATTGAATGAACTGAGAAGAACATGTGTCAAGGTCGGCGCCGTAGACAGCCGTCGACGTCAGCATGCGTAAGCTGCGCGGTGGAAATGCGAAGGAGACCAAAAAGGACAAGTTACAGAGGCGGAAGGATATACAAGAGCTTCCAAATCAAGTAAAGAAGATAGTCCTACCTACTTTGGCGGCTGTCGTTATCACTATCACTGTCGTGATGTTTATCATTACGAGACCCCAGCAGATTGCCGCATGAACTACTTACATTCCCATGTAGGATTGCAAACTATACGCATCCCGCAACCTGGTTGGTCGCCTACCGCACGCAAATTATGTGTGATATTTTTCTTCATATTTTTCTACTTTTGTTTTCTCTTGTACAATAAATGGTTGTCAATATACCTCGTCAGAGCCTCTTCGAGCAACCGCTCAACCTCTCAAGGACAGTCACGCATTTTATATTTCCTATTCCCAGTATGGTGTGTGATGGACCTAGAGACGAATTCGACTAGTCCCAATACCAGGTACACTAACCCAACTATCAGAATGCTCAATTATTGAGACAGCTAGTAATTCATGAGTCTCTGTCAGGACAAGCTCCTCTGGATAAGCTCTGCTATATGTAAAGCGCGCATGGGCGTCAATGTTGATGAGTCGACGATTACCGAGTAGTTTTCACACGTAGGCATTCACGAGCTAACAGCCTTCGATTTAGTTTGATGTAACGTTAGAAATGCTTTCAATTCTCGTCCACTTATCGTGATACCCAAAGGTGTGCGCATGAAATCTCGAGCTTTAATGGATGGTTCATTTACTTTTTGTGTCATTTGAGGACGGTCGTAATTACCTTAACCCTGAATACAAACAATGAGGCATTGTCCCAATAGATGAAAGTGGTCGAAACGCCATTCAGATTCGATCCTGTTCACAATCATGTAGTCTAGTGACATCGAAGAAACTATTCATTTTTAGCATTTAGGTGAAAGTGATTGTTCGTTGTTTGTGGTGTCTATGTGACCTCACAGCTGCTGGTTCCTGGTATGGCCTTTCTGGGAACTATAGGACATGCAGATCTCGACAATATCTAGGGTCGTGTCAGGTGGCTTGGCGCAACAGTTCTGAAAGACGAGAGCCTGGCTTCCTTACCCCATTTCGGCTTGGATTTCAAGCTGTTTTCATCATCCGCATGAATACGTTTCCACTGGCTTTCTAGCCAATATCTCAGGCGTATCGAGATTGAGGTACCTAAGCTTGTCAAGTTTGATTAATCGAACTGTTCTACTTTGGCACGCGCAATGCTAACAGAAAGCGACTTGATAGCTGGCGCACAATGGCATGTCAATCTGCTGCGTACCCCCAGAAGGAACGACAATTGATGTCCCACATCGGTAAGTGATAGCCATGTGGTCCAGTTGATTCAATGACTATCTTGCGGTCCATGGCCTCCAAGTGACATCCTCATCGTCCACCGTGATGATCAACTGCAAGAACCGCTTACTTGTCGTACAGTGGTTGTAGCTGCCGCGGTTTCGTTCACCGTTAATTTGCGGAGGTGTGGTAGATAGCTGCGCATTAGAAGTGGGAGCCAATAAATTGGTACGTAATTACGGGACTGTTAACTGGGGGTTGGGAAGGGATCTATGCATTGAAGACAATAGTTTGGATGCACGAGCGCCATTTGGGGCGCGGTCGGTCTATATCTCAATGTTTCTAGCTATTGATGTGGCCCGTCTCGGGGTCACCATCCAGGAAGACGGCTGCGACCAGCGCAGTTGGGTTTGTTGGAAGTGTCTTTTGTACTTCGCTACCAAGTCATTACTTGACTTCCCTCGGCTTGTTTTTCACTCTTCGTGCGGAAATAACCCTTCGAGAAAGTCGGTCGACTGGCATACAGAGCACGTGGTCAAGCCAGCGCAACGTATGCATTGTGATCAGTTCAATTATCGTGGGTGTTATTTCTCCCGAATACTATTCGACGAATTTCAGCATCACTGATCTGGTGTTCCCCTCACAGTCGGGCAACACTCCGAAGTCATCCATGGTCAAACACGAAAAGACTCTTGGTGTCAACGCGCAGCGGCCAGGTTTCTGATCCGTATAGCATAATGAAGCTCACCGCAGCATTGTAAACTCGATTCTGGATGGTTAAGCTGATGTTACGCCTACGCCACAGGTGACGCAGGTTCACACAAGCTGCTCTGGCCCTCCTAATTCGGATGGAAATATCTTTCGCAAGGCGACAGGGACTTATACAGCTGTCCAAGTAGACAGTTTCGCCTCCTACCTCAAGCAGCTCATCTGCAAGCATAAGGTTAGGTTCCGAGCCCACCCAGTCTTGCAGTGGCACTTAACAGTTTTCAGGTGCGAAGCGTATGCCAAACCGTGAGACGGAATTCTTCAGACTATTTAGTACTGCTGAATTACCACGGGGTCAGATCCAAGAAGAGCCATGTCATCTGCGTACTCTATATCTAGCAGCGGACACCCCGGGAACACTTCGACCCCACGGGCATTAGAGGCTGATTTTGTGAGTCTCATGATCGTATCAATGACGTAGTCAAAGAGGAAATACAAAAGAGAATAGTCCTGTCTGACAAGACTTGATGTGGTGAACTCAGAAGTGCGCTTCCCGTAGAACTTCGCACGGCCGCGGTAGTTAGCGTACAACGTGTCAAGGAGGTTCAAAAACTTATGCTCCATAGACACTGCCATAGTCAAAGGCCTGACGGTCCACGGAGTCAGAAGCAGCTTTAAGATCAGGGAATACAACCATCGTTGGTTGCTGGAAGCAGTGTCGCTTTTACAGAATTTGTCGGAGGGGGATGTGACCGATGCATCCTCTTGCAGGACGGAACCCAGCTGAGTTTTCCTGGATCTGTCTCTCCATGCGTTCAGTCAACCTTCGAAAGATATGACCAGAGAGCACCTTCGATGCCACAGACGCCAGGCTGATGACGGTAATTTTCACACGGCGTTCGCGTACCCTTTTTGAAGAGGGATAATTGTCGACTTGCCTCATTCTTCAGGCACTTCCTCTACTCAATATCGCCACAATTAGTTGTGTTAGATTGGTCATCAGGGATTATCCACCTTATTTGAAGGGGGCTGGATACAGGCCGTCCGGTCCTGGTACCTTGTCACGTTTTAGTACGGGTATGTCGTACTTCGTTTGTTTTCCCGTCGGGCGATCAAGGTTTACATTCCATTCCCCCGTATGCTCTATCTCCACGGTCTGTATTGCAGGAAGCCAGCTAAACTGTTCTCCGAAGTGTTTGGCCCATCTTTTCATCCGACGTTTTCGTGAGTGAATTAATGAGCCATCTTTTTTACTTATTGTTTTACTGACCGTTGTTTTCCTAGGGCTAGTCGATCGTTTCCTTTGATATAGGACACGGCTGTTTCCCGTGGCAAAGGCCTTCTACATCACCAGAACTTTCGATGTCCATCAGAGCCCTCGGTCCTTCGTTAAGCTCTTCACTATTTAGTGTTTGAGGGGTTTGCTTGCGCCGTTGTACTCGTTGTCTGTTGGTATGGATTTCTCGGCTATCTCGACGACACCCAGTGGTATTGTGCTCGAATTGAAGAAGTCGAACTGACAGAACTGGACGTCGCTACCATAGCTTCTTTTACATTTTGCCACGTTTCATCCACATGCTCACTACCGGCACATTATTGGTTTACTGTGGACAGTTGTGTTAGTTCATCATCATCATCATCGACGGTATGACATCAGTGTTCAACAACGATGCTTCGCTGCCGTACAACCATGGTTTATTTGAAAGTTTTACTGTGAAGAAAAAAATAAAGGTGGATAGGGAGGGGAGTTAGTGCTATATTACTAAAATTATACGCCACTAAACACCCATTCAGGCAATCTGGATAGAAACTGACAACAAGAATGCCACTGACATCGGTTGGCAGCCACATCTTCAGGTAACTCCAACCAAACACAGTGAGGATCATGCGGTCCTCATCCTGAAGGCGACTAGCACCGACAGCACCCAAACGTTTCGTGATTTCTTTCATACCCCTCTGCCAGGTCAAGGGTTGGCCACCTCTCGGCTTTCGCCACTCTGAAAGGGGCATGGAAAACATCACTCTCTTCGGCAAACGATGGTTGGGCATACGCAATACATGTCCCAATCAAAGAAGCTTCTGGTGCTGGACACATTCTTCGATGGAAGTACCCGTTGCATACCCGAAAACTAGCTTTCTAATCGTCTCGTTAGGGATCATCCGGAACCAACCCACACGAGCTGTTGTTCGGAGACGACTGTCGAACGCCTGAAGATGTCTTATTTCCGCCGCTCGAACAGGTTAAGTCTCACAGCCATGCAACAAAACATCCCGCACTGTAGCCTGATACACATGTCCCTTGAGATTCAGGAATAAATCACTCTGACGGCATAGGTATCCCAAATTAGCAAACGCGCCTCGGGCATTTGAGATTCGTGCTTGACCTCATCGGTTACACCATGATCAGGACTAGTACGTTTTCCAAAATACGTAAAACGCTCCACAACTTCCAGTGCCTCTCCCTGGATTGTAAGTGGCTGCGTGTCCAGTAGCATAACCTTACGCTTTGTGGGTACAAAGTTTATACCGAAGGACCTTGGTGAGTTCACCCAAAAACACTTCCGCCTTCTCCTTCTCAAAGACGAGAACGATGTCATCTGTATAGTCTAGATCGACAAGGTTTTCGTCATGGCTATTTGGACGCCGGGGTTTTGAAGACCTTCTAGCGTTCTCATGATTTAAACGGTCCCGGAATTAAACAGGATTGGAGAGAGTGAGAATCTCTGATGCACACCGCTTTGTGTACGGAAGCTTTTGGAGAGCTCGCCGTATACTCTCACGTCCGGAAGTCTGAGAATACAAAGAGCTTAATATGTCCGTAAACTTCCAAGGCATTTCTTGATGGGCAAGTATGTCAAGAAGAACAGACCGGTCAACCGGGTCAAATGCATCTTGGAAATCCAGGGATACTGGAATTGTGGCTCGCATATACGTATGGCGTTTTAACACCTGACGGTAGTGAAGATTTGGTCAACGCGACTCCTACCATGCCGAAATCCCGCTTGCTGCTCTCCAGCCACCGTAAGGCGATAAAGCTAACAGTCTTGTTATGACCACGGTTAAGCTGATCCCCCACTGGTTACCACACTCAATACGAGCCCCTTTTTGGAAACGGACACCGACTCTCCTCAGTTATCTGGGACAAACTTATTTTCCCAAATGCAAAAAAACAGATCAAACAAGCACTGGCAGTTGAGCTACACCTTAACACGAGCCCGATACCGCATCGAATTGTCTGTGGTACGCGGCAGCATCATCAATGAGACATGAATGCCTTATTCCCTACGCCCTCGAGCTGGGCGAGCCCCATATAGCCAAGCAGGTCAAACTGTTGAGTCATGGGCTCTGGGGAGGGTCCTTCAATAAAACCCTAATTCCCAATGCCTCGTGGGTCCGACTTTTGAGTCAGACGAAATGGAAAATGTGTCCGAACAAAGCCCTACATTTTCTTGCTGCCATGTGTATCAGACTTCTGAGTCAAAGGCCCAAAGCGGGGTACCTCAACTAAACCCTCTTTTCCCGCCTCGATAACCGGGGTGTATCATTGGCCTCCATAGTTCTCCGTTCACTGATGTTCTTCCCCAGTATCCTCCCACCCTACTGGCAATTGTCGCTGAGTCATTTGACTGCCAATTGCCGGTATGTCTCTTCCACTCCGCTGCCCATCATCAATAAACGTTCAGCTTTAACGCTTTTTCAGTGCCTAGCTGCTATGGCACCCGAAGGAAACACGATGGCTGAGATACTGCCAGGTTGCCCAAGCCTAGACAGGGGAGTCGAGAGGCAGAGGTCGGGTTCGAACCACGAGCCTTCTGGTAGGTAAAGTCGCGCTCTTACTACTGAGCCACCCCCGCCCCATTATCAATAAACGAAATAACTGCTAAATCTGACGTTGTTTCCACATGAGAGCTTTCAACGTTTTCTATGGCCAACTGGAACATTAACAATGCTTGCCCAGATCATATACTGTATTATCCATCTCAACCAATCTCAATGCCGCTCGACTCAAACAACGATGTTTGTGTGTATTGTCGGCGAGAACGACACGACAGACTGCAGTTTTGATGCTGAGAAGGCTGCTTTCTATCAAGGGCTCACTCATTAGGCAAAAAATCACTGACGTCGAGTCCTCGCGGACGCTACTAATACCCTAGTCGGACGTCTGATGTCACTTTGATTCACATATGGGTTGTCAGTTCAGAGTTGATGCTCTTCGCACAGACGACGAAGGACTCCCGTTTTGTTTCTAGTCAGCGCGAATTTTCATGGTGAGCACTCGCGTCGCCTAAGCTGGCGGCCATCAGGTGTAACTTTACTGTGAACGTGATAGTCCGCCACCAATGAAGAAAGGCAATTTACAACTGCCACTCCTGACGCACAATTTGATTCCGATCACGCCACTGTGCGAGCACGTTTGATGGTTCGCCTCCTCTCAAGCCCTCACAAGACAACAATAGGAATACCAATCCACGATCTTTAGAGAACCACCACAGCTCAGCAGTATCCGTCACATTACCACGATGGTTTGTGCTTTTCCACAATCGATTGAGCTATACTGTAGAGTGTACTCGTACTCACGAAGCCCCACACCAGTTTGATTAATAGGAAGAGGTTTGACTAACAGCTTCCTAGGCCTATGTAGGCTGTTCTGACAGTTGATAGTGTGAGGAGATTTGGGAATTTTTGAGGGGTTTCATCCTGTAGGTGAAGCCAGTCTATGCTGAAAAGCCAAGGAGTACCGTACAGTTGTTTGATACTCATTGGGAATCATCAGCAGTGCGCATCTCGCGAAGCTCCGGAGATGATCGTTCAACTGTAGCACCCTTTCGGTGCCTAGCTGTCATGCCACCAGAAGGTTGCACGAGGACTGGGATACTGCCGGGTTGCCCAAGCCTAGACAGGGGAAGTCGAGAGGCAGAGGTCGGGTTCGAACCACAGACCTTCCAGTCAGTAAATTCACACTCTAACCACCTGGGCCATCTCGCCCCCTCCGGAGAATCTGGTGATGATTCCCAATAAGGATGAAACGGCTGTACAGTGCTTCTCGGCTTCTCAGTAAAGATTGGCTTCACTTACAGTGTGAACCCCCCACCCCCACAAAATTTCCAAATCTCTAGCTCGGTGGAAGAACAAACCTCACCCGATGAGCGAAACTTCCATCTGAGAAGTCGTCCGTGGAGCCACTCAACACGTGTGACCGCGTGATTGGAGGATGAGCGGCCCTATATCCTGTCTTAGCGCGAGTTAATCGCGCTGCTGATCAACCACCCGTGACCGAACGTTCAAGTGTTCAAACTACTAGCCAGGAGGCCGCGGGTTCAAAGCTTCGGAGTTCCGCGAGATGCCCACTGCTGATGATTCCCAATAAGGATAAAACAGCTATACGGTGCTTTCCGGCTTTTCAGCATAGATTGACTTCAGTTACATGATGTTCTGACAGTCTTACGCCAACCGCCGCTACCTCATGGTTAGGCTTCTTAGCCAAAGCTTTGGGTTGAGCACCCTGATTGCCCTTCTGTCTAGGTATGCACGCAGTGTTACAGCCCATGTGCAACGATAAATTACACGCAAATACTCTCATACCACATTGACCACTACGTGGTGCCATTAGCGGGGTCGCCTTACTTGCTGCATATGGCTGGCCCAGTATGCAAAAACAAGCAATTGCTGGTGCATATTCACTCCTCCCCTCACCTTGTTTTTAGTGACATCTCCAATCACCACCCATTGCCGTTAGCCGCAATGTCTACGTGAACTCGACAGGTACAACCACAGACATTGAAATCTTCCTTCGAACTCCGACGCTCAGTTCATTTGTCGGTTCTTAACGTGGGGACTCTGAAACAAGCCGGACAACATTCCACTCGTGCAGTTACATTGGACTCGCTTTCTGTTGATATGTTCCGTCTGTCTGAGATGGGGATTCAAGACCCAAGTACGGTTCCCGAGCTGACCCCCAGCGGTATCCCCTCCTTTCTGGTTGTACTGTTGTGTACGACGAGGGTCGGAGTGCAACGCCAATCAGAATGACAATGGAAAAGACTGAGGGCCCGAAAGCTAGGCTTTATTCATCCAAAACTTTGACACTGAGAGCTGGAAACGGAAGAAAGTGATCTAGCAACAGATGATGAAACGTTTGAAAAACAGAGAAAATATATAACATTTACACCCCTGGTGACCCGGAAGCCACTGCTGGTTTTGCTAGGATTTGTATTGTTCTAAGCCACCAAGCTGAGGTGTATGTAATTGAATGGTTGCCCGTCGATAGTCTCTGTGTGGTTAGTTCGGCAACGTCTGTGAGAGTATCCCGCAAACGCACCGATAATCTCTGCTTGTCCATCGTGTGTACTTACGCCAAACAGAGTGTAGCTCTCATGCACTGAGAGACAGCTTTCACAACACCTTGATCGCCTTATTGCAGCGGACCTTAAGCTCGGATATTGTGACTGCCCTGGATATCAATTTGCAAACAGGTAGACTCAGGCTCAGTTGAATGGTCGTTCAGGTCTGGAATGGAGACCGCGGACAACGGCAAACATTTGCTTCATTTGTGTGCTGGCCACAGATTGTGCAGTATCAACTTCTGAAAGAACCGAATTCGCTTGACCACAGCTCCCCGCATGCGAGCTAATCTCCAATACATATAGACCATATCGCCATAGCCATAGGGGGTGTGGGTCACTTGTTGACTGTCACTCGTGTGTAATTGGATCGGGCGCTTTTCAGAGGCCTGTCCATTGAGAAGCCTTCGCACTCATGTGAAACAAGTTTACGAGAAACACTTACTGGAATATCTTTCGGATAACCAGCTAAACCTAGGCAATGACTTTCGACCAGCACTCCGAAACTCTTGACCTAAAAATGTCACATTGTCGTGGTGATCAGACTTCTGTGCTGCAGTAAGTATAGTGGTTGGAACTCAGTTATCAAAGGTTCAACCGTGCCAGTAAGGCCTGAAAATAAACGGCGAATTCTCGTACTGCAAGAAATTGTCCTCTGAAGCAGTATTCAGTCGTACTTTCCTCTGCGATAGGAACGCGAAGACAGTAAGGTGTTCCTCTCCTGCAGGCGACCAGAATGTCCATATTTATGGAAGCAGCGATGCTAGGAAGGCAGCTTAGAAATGGTCGACCCTAAAAACCGCACACTTCAGTCGCCCAACGGTAGACCGTGACCACCGGCGCATTATTCAATATGGTGGAAATACTTTTAAAACCAGAGTGGTGCTTCTCAAAAGGCACTTATTGTGTGCAGCTGCATTAAGAGTGAAATTGAAAGAGTAATGCTTCACTCCCTGCGTCCTATGATCAGGCCGGCCCTTTGCAGCCAATTAGATCAGGTTGTTGAGTCTTTGGCTCCTCCAAGAAAACTCTAACAACCGCTGCCTCACGATTCACAGTTTTCAGTCTAAAGCTAGGGGAACGGTCCCTGAACGAAACTCTACATCCCCCCACTGCCTTATGGGTCAGACCTTTGATCAGACTCAAAGTGGGGTACCTCAACCAAACCCCCCGTCTTCAGTTCGGGCAATCGGGAAGTACCATTAGTCCTTGCAGCTCTTCGGTCACGGGCCTTCCCTTACAGCCCCTCCCCAATCGTCGAACGATGCAGTGAGTCCAACCCATCTGCCAGTCCCCTAGCCGCTTTCGTGTATAAACCGTGGCTCAGAGAAATAAACAAAAATAATCGCCTACCAACCTCAAAAGATCTGAACCCTTCTGCAGCCTTTAATGTCTCTACCCTGTCAAATTGGGCAACAAGTATTTCTTGCTGAAACCTTGCTTTCTTTATCTGTCGATGTATGTTCTATATCCGAAACACGTGCACCGCACCACCCCATGCGTCACCAGTCGCTTAGGACGAGCTCAGATGTTCCACTTTCACTCTTTGGGTATTCGGTTATCCTGACGCAATGGCACGTGGTAGCTACAGTGTGAGAGATGCACTCAGCCCAAGGCTATAAGCTCCTTACTGGACCGGATCCAAGTAAACCGTCGTCCTTGCCCTGTATGGTTGTAGTTGTATTAGCTATGACGGAAGTGATTCTGATGAAGTCAGTGCAAGAATCTCAAAGGCTCGAATCACGTTTGCTAATTTGCATCACTTGTTGCTTCAAAAGGGCATCTCACTGGATCTTAATGGTCGTGGGTACCAGGCTACAGTAAGGGCTGTATGTTGTATGGGTGCGAGACATGGTCTCTGCGGGTAGATGATGTTAGGCGTCCTCAGGTTTTCGACCACCGATGCCTCAGAAGCGTGGCTGGTTTTGGATGGCGTCAGCGTGTTAGTAACGAGGTGATTAGAAAACGGGTATTTGGTTGTTCTGCAGGTACCTCAATCCGAGAAACACATCCAGCATCATCGACTACGATGGCTCGGTCATGTGCTACACATGCCGTCTTCCGAGACCAGTGTTGTTCTCCGTGCCTCCTTCAGGCTGGTGCAAACCGCGAGGTAGACAGCGCATGACTTGGCAGAAAGACGTGAAAGAGAACACGAGGAGTTCGGGTGTTGTTGG
>NW_008751657.1:512527-515257 GCF_000715545.1 Opisthorchis viverrini | reverse complement strand
CTGTAAAGCGGCAGTCTGGCAATAAACTGCGAAGCTTCTGCACAAACTGATCAAGGTTCTGAGCTCCGTCCTGTTTACAAGTGTTCAAAAGATGCCGTGCGAAAACTTCATTTTTCGGCTGTACGTAAATTTCTCGCGAAGTTTCGATGGCTGATTCATAGTCTTTGCAGTCTTTGATGAATCGGTAAACACTAGGGGAGACGTAATTGAACAAGGTTTTCAGTTTATCTGGTGAATGAGAACCGATTGACTCTAGGAAGTTTGTGAAAGTACAAAACCAATGCTCCCAGGTATCTGCCGAGTCTTGAGTATTGGGGTCGGTATCGAATCGTTCAGGACGTAAGAATCGATCCATTGTTCGAAAACTTTTTTGGATGAATAAATTGTTGTGTACGACGAGGGTCGGAGTGCAACGCCAATCAGAATGACAATGGAAAAGACTGAGGGCCCGAAAGCTAGGCTTTATTCATCCAAAACTTTGACACTGAGAGCTGGAAACGGAAGAAAGTGATCTAGCAACAGATGATGAAACGTTTGAAAAACAGAGAAAATATATAACATTTACACCCCTGGTGACCCGGAAGCCACTGCTGGTTTTGCTAGGATTTGTATTGTTCTAAGCCACCAAGCTGAGGTGTATGTAATTGAATGGTTGCCCGTCGATAGTCTCTGTGTGGTTAGTTCGGCAACGTCTGTGAGAGTATCCCGCAAACGCACCGATAATCTCTGCTTGTCCATCGTGTGTACTTACGCCAAACAGAGTGTAGCTCTCATGCACTGAGAGACAGCTTTCACAACACCTTGATCGCCTTATTGCAGCGGACCTTAAGCTCGGATATTGTGACTGCCCTGGATATCAATTTGCAAACAGGTAGACTCAGGCTCAGTTGAATGGTCGTTCAGGTCTGGAATGGAGACCGCGGACAACGGCAAACATTTGCTTCATTTGTGTGCTGGCCACAGATTGTGCAGTATCAACTTCTGAAAGAACCGAATTCGCTTGACCACAGCTCCCCGCATGCGAGCTAATCTCCAATACATATAGACCATATCGCCATAGCCATAGGGGGTGTGGGTCACTTGTTGACTGTCACTCGTGTGTAATTGGATCGGGCGCTTTTCAGAGGCCTGTCCATTGAGAAGCCTTCGCACTCATGTGAAACAAGTTTACGAGAAACACTTACTGGAATATCTTTCGGATAACACACCTGATGCTACCTCTTACTGCTCCGCTTGTGGAACAGTTAAACCAACTAAACCTAGGCAATGACTTTCGACCAGCACTCCGAAACTCTTGACCTAAAAATGTCACATTGTCGTGGTGATCAGACTTCTGTGCTGCAGTAAGTATAGTGGTTGGAACTCAGTTATCAAAGGTTCAACCGTGCCAGTAAGGCCTGAAAATAAACGGCGAATTCTCGTACTGCAAGAAATTGTCTTACGAAGCAGTATTCAGTCGTACTTTCCTCTGCGATAGGAACGCGAAGACAGTAAGGTGTTCCTCTCCTGCAGGCGACCAGAATGTCCATATTTATGGAAGCAGCGATGCTAGGAAGGCAGCTTAGAAATGGTCGACCCTAAAAACCGCACACTTCAGTCGCCCAACGGTAGACCGTGACCACCGGCGCATTATTCAATATGGTGGAAATACTTTTAAAACCAGAGTGGTGCTTCTCAAAAGGCACTTATTGTGTGCAGCTGCATTAAGAGTGAAATTGAAAGAGTAATGCTTCACTCCCTGCGTCCTATGATCAGGCCGGCCCTTTGCAGCCAATTAGATCAGGTTGTTGAGTCTTTGGCTCCTCCAAGAAAACTCTAACAACCGCTGCCTCACGATTCACAATTTTCAGTCTAAAGCTAGGGGAACGGTCCCTGAACGAAACTCTACATCCCCCCACTGCCTTATGGGTCAGACCTTTGATCAGACTCAAAGTGGGGTACCTCAACCAAACCCCCCGTCTTCAGTTCGGGCAATCGGGAAGTACCATTAGTCCTTGCAGCTCTTCGGTCACGGGCCTTCCCTTACAGCCCCTCCCCAATCGTCGAACGATGCAGTGAGTCCAACCCATCTGCCAGTCCCCTAGCCGCTTTCGTGTATAAACCGTGGCTCAGAGAAATAAACAAAAATAATCGCCTACCAACCTCAAAAGATCTGAACCCTTCTGCAGCCTTTAATGTCTCTACCCTGTCAAATTGGGCAACAAGTATTTCTTGCTGAAACCTTGCTTTCTTTATCTGTCGATGTATGTTCTATATCCGAAACACGTGCACCGCACCACCCCATGCGTCACCAGTCGCTTAGGACGAGCTCAGATGTTCCACTTTCACTCTTTGGGTATTCGGTTATCCTGACGCAATGGCACGTGGTAGCTACAGTGTGAGAGATGCACTCAGCCCAAGGCTATAAGCTCCTTACTGGACCGGATCCAAGTAAACCGTCGTCCTTGCCCTGTATGGTTGTAGTTGTATTAGCTATGACGGAAGTGATTCTGATGAAGTCAGTGCAAGAATCTCAAAGGCTCGAATCACGTTTGCTAATCTGCATCACTTGTGGCGTCAAAAAGGCATCTCACTGGATCTTAAGGGTCGTGTGTACCTGGCTACAGTAAGGGCTGTGTTGTTGTGTGGGTGCAAGACATGGCCTCTGCGGACAGATGATGTGAGGCGTCTTCAGGTTTTCAACCACCGATGCCTCAGAAGCGTGGCTGGTTTTGGATGGCGTCAGCGTGT
>NW_008751657.1:486858-511637 GCF_000715545.1 Opisthorchis viverrini | reverse complement strand
ATGATGGATGATGGATGATGGATGATGGATGATGGATGATGGATGATGGATGATGGATGATGGATGATGATGGTTGTCTGGCTCAATTGAGATCTTTATAGTTTGGTGCGGCAAACGGTGTTTATTTGCCGTTCGGCATATACCCTGACAGACATCAGTTCTGGGACTGAGAAGGGCGGTTTTCATCGAGATCTGCAACGACTGCGTCGGTCAGCAAGAAGGATGGATAATGTAATCCTAACGTATCCTTACGTATGCCGAAGCACAGGTGTTCCATTAATCAACTTGTACAAGTTTAAGTAACTCAATCTTGATACTCTCGAGCTAGAAAGCGAGTGAAAACGCACAGTCATGAGGATGACGAAGATTGCTTGGAGGTTGAGCGATCCAACCCAGTCACTTTGAACCATGAGTTTCATAGGCAGTCCCGTAGAATTTAAGTGCGATTATGGCCCTTGTTTTGATATGAAAAAAGAAGGAATGACATTTCCGTCAGTTTTTTTGTCACAAAGGCATATACTGCTTCACAGCCTTGTTTGGAGCTGTTTTGAAGTATTCGTTTGACTTCTTATCCGTGGACATTACCCATTTAACAAGTGATGTGCTGTAACTTCGGTTTCTGCTGAACTGTTTTCACTTCCTTATCGTGTTTGTGAAAATGAGCGCGGGATAGTCAATCAAATGCAAGATATCAATCAGGTTATTTAGGCCTTGGCGTTTAGAGGTACTGGTAGATTTCGACATCAGAAGAACCAGGTTATGCCGGCAGTTGGATACACTTTAACATTCGGTAATCATTGGCTGGCCTGTATGCGTAAGTGGTCGGTCAACCGCAGTAAACTGTCTTCAGTAGCTCCCTAAGCTCTCTTAAATTTGCTGTCAGGTCCATTTTGCAGGCGTAGACTAGTTTATTAGGTGATGTTGATGACCACTTGGGGAAGGATATTTGATGTCGATTTTGGTTGGAGTGATGGTGTGAAAACAAGCCAACAAACAATCCGAGAGGAAACCGTGTTTTTGATGCTATTTTTTAAAAAGTAGAAACTTTCCTTCAGGATGTCTTAGAAAGTAGTGGCTGCTGGAATTCCGGGTACAAAGCCCTTTCAACGACCCTTGATAACCGCTTTCTCTTGACGATGTTCGAGCATTGCCCATACAGAACTTTTTGAACATGTTCGGGCGACCAATAAAAGAGTAGAAATGACCTAGCTTCGTGAAAATGTTGCTGGTCCTACACAGTTGCTAGGCTTTTTCAGGTGATCTTGTCTGTTTCCGTAGATGTAGCATAATGAGAATCGCATAAGCGAGCGATTCGGTTCTGTCTCCTTTTAGTACTAACTTGATTTGCAGTTTGCCAGTTGCACCCAATCCAGTATTCAACGAGAACATAGGACTGACGGAAACTCGAGACTACGCTTATTGCAGGAGCCCCAAGTGGGCTGTCGGAGGAATTCCAGAAATCTGACAAGCGGTGATTTATGCCGATTAAATAGGTTTCTGCTCATTTTGTGTAGAACAAAATGTCTAATCTGAGGACAGAGGACTGACCGACCGATTCGGAGTACAATTGCACTTTGGGCGTTGATCTTTTTTATCAATTATCCACAAGTATTTGTCGTGTTGGAAAGCAGTATGATGGTACGTGATTTTGATACTATTGAACAACCTGGTGACTTAAATCACTTAACTAAACGATGTAACCATCCTTTTTCTATGCGGGGAAGTCGAAAATTCAGGTTGATAATCGCAGTTGGTGATGGCAACCAGTCTGACTAGGATATATTAGGTGAAGAATATAAAAGTGCAACCAGTCAGGAAGTGACTGCATCGGTGAGTGGTCAAAAGTCCAATGGCGAATTCACATAGGTTTAACCGACTCAACATTTTCATACTTTCATTCACCTTTCTCCGGGGGGTGTGAGCAATAACCGAACCACATGCATGTAATCTGAAAATTGTCGAGTATGTCTAGAATGGTCACTAAGCCGTTGTTTCTGGATCCAAAATTCTGGAATTTAAAATCTCCCCTTGTACATGCTTGAATAAGCAGCTGAGTCGGTTCGAAATGTTCAACCATTCGGAATTTCCTAGGATTTTTGTCAACACTGGGTATGTGGTTCTCACCAAAGCCTTACCAGTATACTTTGGTTGAGAATCATATTGCAGCTGCGCCTGGAATGACCCAAAGACACAGTTCGGCCAAAGTATCTCAGACTATGACCAGCGTCCCGGCGTGTGCTCTTTAGGATGCCATCCGCAGTGGGTTCGCGTAGAAGCTGAGGCACTGGCTTTTCTGCTGACCCACAAAGATCAACAATATCTCAGATATGACTCAGTTGAGACGGTCATATCTGCTACTTAGTATGAGTGTCACTGTCCTTCCAGCCGAAAGAGCGATAATAGAAGACAGACTGAAGCTTTACTTCAACCTTATCGCGTGGCTGATAGTGACCGTGACCGAGTTAGCCATTTTGAAAATATAATAACGCTAATACTCGTCTAGGCTTGGGCAACCTGGCAGTACCCCAGCCCTCGTGCCTCCTTCGGGTGGCATGGCAGCTAGGCACCGGAAGAGTGCTACAGCTCAACGCTTTCAATACTCGTGAAAGGATGAAGGCGTTCCCCTGCGAAGCACCTTATTAGGAAACGAAGTATGCGGTTACAAACCTTTGGACATGAAGGTAACATTTTATCTGCACAGTTTTCGAAAAGTGAACATTCCCAAGCGTATTCTTGAACTTTTCTGGGCGATCATTGAATATTTAACAGTAGTAAACAAATTCATTGGAAAATGAGACCGATAGGGAAGTCATCGTTTCAGAGAGGTTTAGTAAGCAATTGGTGAATTTATTGCTGGGCAGCCTTTCGCTTTTGACACAGGCTAAGTGAGTAAGTAAGTAGGTCGATTGGGTTTTAGGGCAGTCAGGGAACCAATCTGTGAGATCCCTTATGACTGGAGCGGTCTCATAATTTCTGTAATAACCTTCACGTTCTGTTGGGTGCGGGAGCGGAGCCTGAACATCAAACCATAGGCTACTTCCATGTTCCATCAGTAGTTTACACCGTATACACTGGTAACAGTCAAAGCAGGAGGATGCGGAATCGATATAGTGCCTCTCAGCACAGCACGGCTGTCTTGCAAAGAAAGTATCCAAATGCTAATTCAGAACACGCATTATCGGGTACACGACAGGAGAAAACACCCTGTCCGACTGCACCAAAAAGACAGTACACTTAGAATACTGTGTGATGCATCCACACCCTATTTTACTGCGCCTCCCAACGACGGTCAGAGACTGCTATGTTGTGAACAGTGCCTATGCTCCGACGCCATGCAGTCGACCGCAAACGTGATTCCTAAACTAAATTTTATGTACCTCAATCAGTTCATGAGACCGGTTGTTGGAAGACTTCAGTGCATATGTCGGTTGAGATCACTCTCTGTGGCCAGACGTTCTCGGATACCACACTATCGAGGCTGTAATTTCCAATGGTAATCGACTTCTCGGACTTTGCTATCACCCTCGAACAACTCATCTTCATGCAGCCAATCGCGCTCGAATATGTCGTTCGTCACTGAGACATTCGAGAGGTATGCATCACATGAGCGATTCAAGAAGTCATCTGTGGAACCGACTGTCAGCATGTCTGAAAGAAGCTTAAGGCCCATCTTCTTAAGCCAACTACACCACTGGTATAAGATTTCTCAAAGATCCGAAAATGAGGCAGTATCAGCATGCACTGATCTCCACGCCGGCAGCTTTCAGTCAATCAATCGTTCAGTTGTAGCACCCTTCCGGTGCCTAGCTGGCATGCCGACAGAAGGATACTGGGATATTGCCAGGTCGTCCAACTCTAGACGGAGGAAATAGAGAGGTAGAGGCCGGGTTCGAACCACGAACCTTCCTGTCAGTAAATTTGGACCATCCCGCCCAGCCCTCCTGACAGAAACATGGCACAACTTAAAGCACCAGATGATGATGATGATGAGACCTTGAGTCAGATCGGACAGCTGCGCATGAGACCGTGACGGAATTGACAACAAAAAAACATAAACCAGCTATTAGCTGCTGTCGAAGCTTTCGCCCATCCGCACAGCGCAGGCAACAAACGGGAGCTAAATAGCAATCAAAACTGCCTGACTAGGGCGGGGTAGAAGATGGGGAAATCAAAGCAGATAGATCGAAGAATCCGCTACTCGGTGGTGGCACAGGGAGCTGTACGGTTTCCCTAAAGCCATCTTCAGCTAGAGCGTAAAACAAACGCCCATAATACTGACACGGGACTGCAGCAGACGTTACCTGCAGAAGTACGGTTATACTACGCAAACACCATAATTAACCGTTCAACCGACTGACCAGTGGCAGCTGGACTACAGTATTTCAGCTCCGCATGAAATTACCAAGAATTCGAGAAAGGAAGTACTTCAATAGTGACAGCCGGAAAGCTAATCGCACTGCTGTTCAGTGATTGGTTCCCAACCACTTATATCAGATCACCGGAATAAGGTTCAGCTGTTTTCCTTCACATTACAGTGGGCTTGCATGAGAGGAGAGAAGTAAACGGGATTAAAAACCAGCACATGACAATACCGTTCAGTCTGATTTATCTCAGTGTGGCTTCGGTCATGAATGAGGCGAGAGGTGAACGAAACGGGAAACCATGTGATCGCTGGTTCAGTTTACAACACGTATGTTGTGAAACCAAAAACAAATGGTTTAGCCTGTAGATCTGTATTCACAGAAGCAAGAAAGCTATGTCCATATCTATGGAAAGCGGGCAGGCTGAGTATGCGTGCTTAACTTCAGTCAAATTGTCTGATTAACATAATTCGTGTGTTTTTCCGGTAACCCTGGTTATTCGATGTGTACTCTGCTTTGTCACTAAACCAGTCTCACCAATTCCCAATGTGATAAGAAAGTATCCGCACAATCACACCAGTTCCAGGGCGGTAATCAGGACAATGAAGGACTGTCCGCCTGACCCTGAGACATGAAAGTACATCTTCAGAGCTTCGAGCAAATATGAGAGGACTACCGTTTTTGTTAAAGATTATAACAACAGGGTCTAGGCAGGGCGCACAACAGGCCGCATTATTCCGGGCTTTCAGACAGTATAAACCTTTGCGATGTTGTTGCGCCAACTAATGTATCACAGTTGACCTTTGGCTTTGACGTGATTTGTCACAAATCACTTGAATTAATAGCTCTTCTGTACAACAGGAACACATCTGAATTGGCAGCAGGGCTACTGTAACCGAGGGAATCTTAGTAGCCCAGAAGCCTAACGCTACACTGAGGAAACTGATCTTAAGATCGAAAGATGAGACCGACGAAGGTGCAAGAAACGGTTTTGTGTACCGAATGAATTGCATGGACTGAGTAAACATTACTTTGGACGGACTGGTAGAAACGGTTCAACATGGATAAAGAAGCCCAATACACTTACCATCAGATGCGATCCACTATTTCTCATTTTCATATGTGAAGATCAGGAGGGACACAAGTTTAATCTAAGAGACATGAAGGTTGTCACACTCGAAAGTACAAGACTAGAGAGGCAATTCCTAGAAACGTGATACTCCATAAAGTATTCATTCGACCGGCATATCGACCCTGTCAACATGCCGCTACGACCGAAGGGCTGCCAACTCAGTGGTAACACTGAGTCAGTCTCGGCATCAGATTACTAGATCAAGAATCAGGACTCACTCTTAAGGCAATCAAACAGAGGTCAAGGCGGGAAAATTGGAAAGGTCGAGTCTCAAGGCACCCACTAATCAAAGGACAGGTCACGCGACAAGCCAACAGAAATGCTCTTTCGAAAGACTAATGATCACCGGGAAATCTAGTGCTTACATTAAGAATTCATACGACCTTGTCAACAAAGTAGCGGATGTCACCGTTGAACCAGATGACATCCTTTTAAGTTTCGATGTCAATTCTTTATATACAAATGTGCCAAAACAGGACTCTTGAGAAATAGTCCAGCCACTGCTACTAGCACATACCACCATTTCAGAACGGACAGATCTTACGGTAGATAAAATAGTGAGAAGCATGTATGAATCTCATCAACTTCACTTTTGACTCCATGGTTTACACCCAAGAACAAGATGCAGCAGTGGGATTTCCAATATCCACTTTTTGGCAAATATTTTTGTGGAAAACTTTGGGCAACGGATTCCCATGCCCACTAGAGATATTGTGGCGTATGTGGATGACACTTTCGTCATGATGAACCGGGACAATGTAAATTTTACGACTGTCTGAATGGCCTTAATGCGCACATCAGATTTAGTGTAGAGATAGAATCAACATCGGCTACACTGCTATTCTTAGACAGCATGACACAAACCAACTGATACTGGAACGATTTTTAGCTACTCGTCTGCTAGTATTTCCTCATCGATATCTAACCGAGTAAGGACTGTGTGCACAGAAGAGTTTGACCGGACAGTGACTCAAACTGAAGTAAAGAAGAAATTCCGGGTTAGTGAATATTCAGCTAGTTTGATAAGACGAAGGCTGTTGATACCGGTTGGGAAACCCAACGAAATGGATTGGGACTGTGGTTATTTCATACAAACCAGGGGTGTCGGAAGCCATTCGAAGAATTCTAAACACGACCAGCATAAGAATAGCTTACCAGGAGGGTAACACTGCGCTGTGCAGTAGTACACTTAAAGGTTCGCCTCTCGGTGAACAGAACCGGAGACTGTCCACAAAGTGAAACTCAACGATTGCACTAAGGTCTACATAGGACAGACGCCAGGGAACTTCACGCTAGAATCGGAGAGCACAGGGGGAAAATGAACAGGTAGCCGAGAAACGCAGATGAATATCGAGTGTTACTGAAAGACCCAGCAATGGTGGAACACGCACTGGATGCAGGACACAAAATAGATTTAGAAAATCTTGAGGTTTTCATGCGACGACGATCCATGCCAGAGAGACAAATGGCCCATGCGGTGGAAATTGCCAAGCATCTTTATTGAATTCAACCCTCCATTCATTTGCTTACTCCGTCTATGTACTTTTGACCTCCAGTTGTTTGATTTATCCGTACCCGCCACTCACCTTGCCGCAGCGGCCGTCCTGTCCGACGCTTGTGTATTGTGTGTCTGTGTGCGAATGTGCGCTACTGACCCTACTAACCCATGCGCGTTCATGTCCCGTTTGCGGGGCCTGCCTTGACTTGTTTTCTCATGAGTTCCGTATGATCGCACGTCCAACGGGAATCACGGGACCGTCGTCGGAAGGGACGACGCAACCCACACTACTGAGCCATCATTCCGCTTGCCGTTGTTTGGTGTGCGGAAGTTGACACTGTGCCGGTTAGTGACAGACCTGTTAACTTATTGACGCTAAGAACACGAACTACTGAGGTTTGTTGTACACATTTGCTTACCCTCGTGTAAATAGTACCGTAGAATTACGAACCCAATTCTTCCTTTTGATACTCGGGATTGTCGAACCTACGCGTCACTCAAAGCTCCGTATCGGGAACCTCAACAATCCCAGTGTCAATAGAATAGAAGACGTAGAACTGGCAAGCGAGTTAAGAATGGTTTTGGATCAGCCGAGCTGACACGTGTTAGTTTGCAGTATTCAGGAGTCACCAACCCACATTCCCCTTCCTCCTCTAGCTAACTGATCGCAGCACTCACAAACAGATCAGCGAAACCTACCAGTGGCACCCAAGCTGAGACATCAATTGAAACATCGTGAAGTGGAAGACTAAGGGACCAAACCCGATCAGAAATAATTTGAAACTCCCTCACCCCATCAAACGCATGACTTAGACAACCATGCTAACCAACACGACCCTTTAATTGATATTCAACATTGATCTAGTGCTCTAATCTGAAGAGGTCTTATTGATGAACTCTCCGTCTACCTTGAAACCTGGCCAACTTGGTGACCTGCTCACGTGGCGGAATGAAGATTTCGGGTGAAAAGCGAAAAGTTGCCTAGTTGAAACCTAACAAGCCCTTCTGAAAGGATGAGTAGACCTCACATCAACCGACGCGCGCGCACTAATCCCACTTCCACCCAAAAGGCACTGATGTCAGCACAACTGATGGAACAATTTCAGCAAAATCTCCCGGCTCAGCGAATAAACCAACAGTCATCGTTACAATTTTGCTACTAGTATTTTCCTCAGATAATACTGTGATTCAGATCAATAAGAAGAACTATAGTGAATATCCGAAAAACGCTAAACGAAGACATATCGTGCGGAATCGTACCGTTTCGAACGCTCTTGTCAAACACAGCAGGCATCACGTAAGTGATGAATAAGCGAATGTAAACAGCAGTAAAAATCCCGGATTCAAATTCTCAAAGGAAGGTTTAAAAAAGTATGTCCGCTACACGTACATTAGAGTGGGCGCAGTGTCCAACTCCGATTTTTTGGGCCTAAACAGTGCAGTGGACAAAACTATAAGATAGGTCAACAGACAGGCCTCTCAATTTGTAATGATTTTGCATTCTGAAGAAATGTCAGTCTGGCGACTGTAGTTGACATTATTTGTGGTAGAGGAGGTGCTTGGCGGCCAACCGTGGTTACTGGGTACTGGATTGGTCCAAACAGTTCAGGACAAACTTAGCAGCATGCTCGTTTACTCGCACATCAGGTTTCACTCCGTTTCTTCTTATATGGATTTTGTCACTTGTGCAGAGCTGTTACCCAGCCAGTTGAGGATGAAGGCTCGGATATGGTGTTGCAGGCTCAGTGGTGGATATACTATTGAATGCATTCTATCAGCCAATACAGCAAAAGAGCATTACGGGAGCACGCGTAATGCATACAGCCAAGCACACGTCAAGCGGTATCGTACTCCGATTGGCTGCACAAGATCACTTGTCCATTAAAAATTTCTCTCTAAGAAGTTCAACCAGCCATTCTATGGTTTGGNTATATATATATATATATATATATATATATATATATATATATCAACTGCCGCGCCGAGATGAATAAGGTTGATCGGGTTGCAGGAAGTGCGAAGTTGCAAACCTGTGATTTCCGCAGATTTATGGAAGACAGCTTATTTCGAAGCAAGCAATCTAGGTTTTTGTATGATTCTTGCTGTTGTTGCGTTCGTTGGAACACGTGATAGAAAATTGATTGGGATTTCATTCTGTTGCATCGTTTATCCTACGAATTTATATGCAAGCTCTTGATTGCATTAAACCAAAATGCACACCACTACGCTTTGCGTATTGCTGAATTAACGATGGAAGCTAGTATTCCAGTGAGTGTGTGAATTTGGAGACAGAAATCGCTTCATTCTTCTGATACATTTGCCCTCATGGAAAAATTTCACCCCTGGTGGAGTTTGAAATGGTATTTACTATAAAACCTATTTTTTTTCCGGTTGGATAACACCCATCCCTTGTATTTGATTTCTGTTTTATCTGACGAATCCGGTTCGAACTATCCACCAGGATATATAGTTCCACTCACTTGAATGTATGCCACAAACACATGCATTTCAAGTGCTTACAAGTGTGCACTGCAAAAAAAATCGTTCAGCTATAGCACCCTTTCGGTGCCTAGCTGCAATGCCACACGAAGGAGTCACGAGGGCTGGGATAATGCCATGTTGCCCAAGCCTAGACAGGGGAAGTCGAGAGACAGAGGTCGGTTTCGAACCACGGACCTTCCGGTCATCAAATCCGCGCTCTAACCACTTGGTCCATCTCGCCCTCAATGTGCACTGAAACCTTTCTGCAGTCTCATTCTTTTCTTTACTGAACCACTTCACAGTCGTAGTCAAGGTAGAGCCAAACAAAAACCTCCATATTGTTCAACAATACAACATGGATATGTACGATTTGGCAACGAGTGTTCGCCAACTAAAACCGAAATGCTGTGAAATGTTACCGACGAAGAAACCATCGCGGATTCATTCAGCGCCAATGATTGTCTGGATACCTTCGAGTGCAATAATAGAGCCAACTGATGCAACGTGGCGGGTTCGTAGGCAGCTCATACATGTGCTACGATAACTGATTGACCCCACATGCCGGGCACACTTCATAGGCAGTGGACGGGAGCTAAACACTTCGCTAAACTAAATGAAGGCACTTAGTCACATGCAGCATATACAGGCGGTCGGCTGGTGACTTTAGAGCCTCACACTCTCCGGCGTAACTGTACTGGCGCGTATTTGTTTCGGTTTCCGTTGTCTTTCCTTCTGGCAAGCGAGTGTACTGTGTTTGGAGAGAGAACAATCGAACTTCATTTCAGTGATTTGATGTATATGGTGGTAGTCAGTGAATTATTTGTATCATCAATACGAAGCTGTTACTTCTGCTCTTGGTGTGAATATTCCTACTTTAGAAATCATTAGCTCTGTTGTTGAAATGAGTATTTTTTCCCTTGCGTTCATAATCCCTCCACGTGAATTTGAAATAGTCCACAACGGGTAGGGTATCTGTGTGAGAGTTCAAACAGTTCCTGGACCTTCGTTCGATTATCGCAGGAGTACAGCAAGTGAATATGCATCTGCAAGGTAGCAAGGCAAGTGGATAAGAAACAGACGTATGGTAGTCCCCCAAAAGACCGACATACTGTGACAAGAAGGGGGAATTCCACAAGAATTCAAAGATACTGTGGCCGTCTTACAAATACGGAGTATTAGTCTGCTGAGCTGTGTGAACAAGCCCTTGATACGCACCTTATTCGACTACTTGACACCGGAATCGCTCGAAGCACACATCGTCACAGAATAAAGTGGATTCTGTTCAGATCACACTACAGTTAACCTTATGTTTTCTTCACAACAGCTCGAAACCCGGGAAATTGTCAACCGTTCCGTGTCCTCATGAAATCCTTCGACCCCGTCAACCGAGAAGTACTGTGGAGAGTTCTTTCTTTGGATGGTGGGTACAGGGCATTTCGGTGGATGCACATGGGGTTAAGCATAAACCCTATACGACATTACTCATCCCGAACGGTAGTCCATCGGCTTCGCTCACTGTGACAGACCAATCCAGAAACGGATGCTAGCGCAAACACGCACTTAGAATGAAAGCGTTCCCAATTCATTTTGCCTGGTTCGTCAAAAACGCATTGGTTATTCGCAATTCAAAGGAAACATGCCCTCCACCAAAACGATTATTAGCACCGTTCAGTAATATTTTTCACCGCCCTTCGGCGGGCGATCCCTTGATTGTCGCTCAGTGGTACGTGTGGACTTGATGGAGCCATGTATTGGTCTTATTTGGAGAACGAGGAGTTCCTCGTTCGGGATATGGTTTATTCGTGAAGAGGGGCGACAGCCATTATGGCACCAATTAGCCAGAAGCAATCAGCCGTGTGCAACTTCAGCAAACTGTCCCAATTGGTTAAAAGTGCACTCATCAGTTAGCTGTGTTTGAGCACTCGTGGATTGTTCAGTCATTGACACTCAATATACCGGTCATTTTCAAAAGCGAGGTGGCAGTACCTAATGCAATCTGACATATTCGCACGGCGTGACGTGAGTTTTACCAGAGTCTGCAATGTCGAGTGATTTCCGTAGAGCACAACACCTTCCCACAGAAACAGCTGAATACCACTGTCAAAAGAATGAAGTCCGACATTTCGATTTGATTTTCTTCTGGATCGTAACGGCCGATTGGGCTGCCAACACAAAGGTAAGGCTGTTTCTGGTAATTTGCTGCCAAGTACATTTAAGGAGGTTGGATTTGAGAAAAAATGCTGCTAATTGGCCAGATTAGTTCCAAAGGCTAAGTAGCGATCACACTTTAATTGTTCTTCGACATTGTGGTGCCACCTTCACATAATTTCACGAAGAACATTCCAAGGGAATATACACTCATTTGCAAACTAATTTATTTTTTCGAGAGACTCACCTGGAACCCAGCTGAATCTCTCGTTTGTGAAGCTCTCAGGCAACTGGATGTGCTGCAGCCAACCTCCTCGTGTTTCAGTCGTTACGATATTCGAGATATCGCGACACGTATATCTTTGTAATGTCCTACTCATAATGTTGCTGAAAATCCGTCGACAGCCCACGACCAGCTTCGCCCTTTCTGGGGCTCATCAGGTAGGCGCAGTCCCCGGGTTTCTGTCAACCTTATGTTCTACTTGAAACCAAATTGCACGAAATTAGCGAATATAGACTCATTTGCAAACTAATTAGGTTTTCCGAGAAACTCACCTGGAACCCAGTTGAATCTCTCGTTTGTGATGTTCTCAGGCTAATTTCGTGCAAATTGGTTTCAAGTAGAACATAAGGTTGACGGAAACCCGGGGTCTGCGCCTACCTGATGAGCCCCAAAAAGGGCGAAGCCGGTCATGGGCTGTCGACGGATTTTCAGCAACCTTGTGAGTAGTACCTTGCAAACATTCCAAGGGATTCAATTCCACTTCTGCATGTTATCCACCGTTATTACTAGCAAGCACCTTGGACTAGTCAGCCCCAAGCGGCATGTTCCAACACTTACGGGGGACGAATCAATTCGATCATTTAGTACAGTAAAGAATCTATTGGTGTTCATCACGAACACATGAGGTCATCTCTACAGAAATCCTAGTGTAACCACCGCGGTTTTCCGTTCACTCGCGTCTGACGGCTTGATTTTACCTACTTACGCGACTATTGGTCAAGCTACAGATTTAAAAGGGTTTGGTCAGGTGTACAGAGACAGAAATAGTAGTTTATTGAGACTCCTAGTCCGTTGGCACTAAACTGAGCAGTGGCTTATATTTGCAAGGAGTGGTAAACTAATACTGGCGATGGGAGGAGTCACTTTTTTGGTCGCTTAAGATTAGTTTCAATAGCCGGTTGGAGGTCTAGTTGTTGTCCGATGAAACTTATGCAGCAGTGTGTACATTCTAAGCGTTTTGACTGGCCTCGCAAGTAATACAACAGTTGATCATGAAAACGGTAGAGCCGTCGTAGTTGACAGGTTATTCGAAAATGGGTATGCGCTCAGTTGACCGATTTCGCGTTGCCAGCTCCCCAAAAAGATAATGGCATCTCACGCTGGAAACTATCTTACCTACGGGTTGTTAGTCCGTTCTTAGCCGAATGTCCCGTTAGCCTTGAGAGGTGAGAATACCAGCTCTACCGTACCCATCTATCAAGAATGGCACGCGTGCTTACGCTCACGCTCATGTGCTTCCTTAACTGAGTTCTGGATTCATCAGCCGACCTGAGACAAAGGTAGAGCACTAGTGGGTCATACATAGAGCAAACACCTGAACTCATCGTCATACAAGTTATACACTCCTTGCGTCTGCATATTCACTCTAGAGATGCCCTCATACGTGAGAACGATTCCCGTCGGCTTCTGCGGTCGCAGGTTTCGTCAAAAAAGTGACGAATTTGCTCCGCTGTCTATAAGCTTTGCCCATTTGGGACCGACTTGAACTTTTTTTACCTTCACCAGAGATGTACTGGAATCGTGCAGTTTTTGTAATTCATCAGGAAATAATTTCGGGCTCTGTAAAGTTATTCGTCTGAGCTGTAGATTAACGGCTGATTAGGGGATCAGTGTGCGGTCGTCCTAGGTGGTCAGTCGCTGAGCACACTAGTTCATCTATTGCGATCAACCCATGTTACGTACCACATGACTGTCGAAAAAGCGGAACGATCGCATACCAACCACTCAGCCGCTAGGCCCAGATGATCGAAATTACCAAGTTAAGTTGTTTAGAATTTGATTGACGCACCACTAACGCGGAAAAACTGAATTATTATTCTTGTTGCCACCGTAACCTTGTCGTGCTTGAGGTGATCACTGTTAACCCCATCAAAGCTGACGCTGCACGAGCTGGTTGCGTCATCACCAACATGAGAACCCCGAAGTCTTGTGCAACTCCGCTTTCATTCTAACGGCCTTAGTTAGACTGGATAATTGCTAGCCGGTAGCATAGTAACCAATCACTGTCCATACGTTTGACCAAATGATTCGATGGGGTTAACAAGGTCAGCAATTAGGCCAGGCTGTTTCGTCAATTGGACATTCATCACTTCCTACCCCTGACCCGCACGCCACTCCACCCCCACCTCCCGCCAGCATATCGGCTAATTATTAAGTAAAACCAGCTGTCTTGGAAATAAAGACGTAAAACGAAAAGTCCCAAACAATTTGCTGTGCCTAGGACAGGTCGGCCCTACCAGGACAAATGACCCGGTCGACAAATTTACTAGGTAGGCAACTCAACCAAACATTGTATTTTTCACACAAATTATTGGTTTGCTTTTAAAACCTACATCATAAGCGATACTAACGCCAACGTCCTAGCACCAGACAAGTAGAAATTGCACGGCCAATTTTAAACGGGATTTGCCGGTTATTACATCTTCATAAGTTGAAGGGATTCAAGGATTTCCACCTCTAGAAGGGATGGTAAATAATCGACGGCGTATTTCGTAAATAAAATTTGCACATTTCTTATTCACGATAATGCGATGACTAAACACCACAGGAGAACCATCAGATTGCAACCCAAAAGTTTAAACAAGGCTGTTGCGAGCAGCCCCACCACAATCTTGATATTGGAGTTGTCCCTAGCGTGTAGCTAGGGAACTTCGTGGTAAACGTCTTATCACTAATCAAGGCGACACCATTGGTGCGTCACCGAATCGGAGCAATTTACCACTAGTTGTATGCATATTATAACATGCGTAACACTACGCAACACAGACGTTTTCAGAACTCAAGTATTCATTAAGTTAATGAAATACCCTAGCTAATGAGAGGGAAATCGCCAACATGATACAGTCGTTTCTGGTTGTTCACCGACGTTTTGAGTAACCGACAATCATCAGCCATATGGAAGACCGGAAGGACCCTGTGAATGATGCCTATGGCTCAAATGCTTAACAGTGGTTACCATCCCCACACAACTACCCGAACGTTCCAAAAAATTACCGTTCTAAAAAACCTGACCTGTGAAAGCAGTGCATATTGATAGAACTCGTATAACCACTAAGTACCAGGACACACCGTCATAAAAACAGCGGGAACCCATTGCTGTATAAAAACGTTCAGCCGTAGCACCATTTCGGTACCTAGTTGCCATGCTACCGGAAGGAGGCACGAGGGCTGGAATACTGCCAGGTTATCCAAGCCTAAACAAAAGCAGTCGAAATGCTGAAATTGGGCTCAAACCACGGACCTTCCGATCCGTAAGCTGGTGTCTTAGCCGCTGAGCCATCTCGAACCCTTGCTATATAGCTCTTATCACTTCGTCATTGCCGATGCGATCTTCACCTGTTACGCCCACCTGAATCTAGGCAGTTCGGAGAAAAATCCTCATTTGTCATTCCGAAGAAATATGTTGCATCCACCCATCAAACGAAACAGAAAAGTCGTTCCAAGGGGAATGTCCCCGATTTTTACTACTGAATACACTCCGGGCGAATGCACAGTCATTCAATTGCCCACTTACAAAATACTCGTGAGTTACGCGTCCCTGACACCACAATCCATGCTTAGGATGGGTGATCTAGCGTCTTTCTAGAGCAAAAGTAACCGGATTTCCGCAGGTAAGCAGTTCCTAAATCACTGAGCTTACTAAACACAATATTGAATCCATCAACCGCTAATAATCCTTAGTACGCTTAATGGTCCATACGATGAGCACACTCAGAGGCTCGACGTCTCTGTGCAAATTAAACGGAAACCTGAATCCCATCAGTCACAAGAGCCACACAAGTGTTGCCAAGCCACGGCTGTTGCGCTTATTCCTTGAAAGATTACACCTCCAGGAATCCCAGCGGTAACGACCGCTTGCCCGTAGCAAGCTAAAAGCGTCATGTAACATCCGAATGTTTAATAAACTTACCGCTAACTCCCAAATCAATGCAGTTTAATGATCAGGTCGAATGTAACAAGAGGCTGTAATTTTGGGTTCATATGCAGTGGGGTATCGTTGTCTAATTCGTAGTGTGCACCGTATGACATGCAGGTGAAATATAACCCAGATGGGAAATCTCTTCCCACTCCATTCTAGAAGTTTTGCCAACCTCTTCTTCGAACCTCGGTTGGAAAGACCTACATAAACCCAAGATGGACCAAGTGGTTAGAGCACCGATTTACTGACCAGAAGTTCCGTGGTTCGAACCCGACCTCTGCTTCTCGACTTCCCTTGTCTAAATTTGGGCGGCCTGGCATTGTCCCAGGCCTCGTACCTCCTTCGTGTGGCATGGCAGCTAGGTACCAAAAGGGTGCTACAGCTGAATGATTATTATTCGTAATGCACTACTCATAAATTTGCTGAAAATTCGATAGCCCACGACCGGTTTCGCGCTTCTTGGGACTCATCAGGTTGGCGCAGTCCCCGAGCTCCCGTCAACCCTGTTTTACTTGAAACCGAATTGCACGAAATTAGCGAAATACACTCATTTGCAAAGTAATCTGGTTTTTCGAGAGACTCACCTGGAACCAAGCTGAATCTCTTGTTTGTTAAGTTTCCAGGCAACTGATTATTATTATTATTATCGTTACATAAACCCAAGTGGTTATATCGATATTTCATCTTGAAGTGGTAATTCGGACAGTCGATTTCTGACAAAAAGCTCGTGCGAATGGGCACAGCCATCAATGGAACATCCGGTATAGGCTATTGCTTTTGAAATGAATTTCGTGATGCGTCCTAACAAATGCATAGCACTATTTTACATTAGATGCAGGGAACGATTTCCGACTGACACTAGAAACACCGCGAACTCTCGGAGGAATAGCTCAGTCCTAGTGAGACAATCCAGTAAAAGGGCAATCATAATGAACTGGAACCCCACTCTATTGCAATGAAAATATGACAGGTCACCATATGGCAGTGTTGGAACGACTTCAACGGTAACGATACTTCGACTCTTGCAAACGAAAATGGGTAAAACATGCGGCAGTACAGATGCTCAAACCCACATGAGTCAAGCAAGTTGACACCCGCTGCCAAATCACACCAGAACGTAGACCAACACATAGCGGAAATTCAGACTCAAATAACTTTTGAGCCTGAAACGTGAAAACTGTTCAGGAATGGACAGGTGGAAAATTTTGCCTACGGAGAGCAGGTAGAAAAGCTGAATGCAGTCTGTGGTCAAAAATGAGAAAGGGTCATGTACAGAAGAATCAACTCGACCGTGCATCACAAGACCGACATGGCAAATATGCAAAGATAGAATCAGAGAACTGGAGTATAGGTATTCCTGTTCACAGCACATATGTTCCGGTGGTAATGTCTTTTCCGCGACCAAAGGACTTCTGTTCCGAAACTGTTTGGAAGTAGATTTTGTCGGGGAAGTTGAGCCGTTCTTTTATTCGCCTTCCAATCCGGAGGATTGTATCTTTATCTTGACTGTTGGATAGCCAAACGGCCATCTTGTGTCCTCGCGTACGTGGCTGGAAAACTGCACCGCATATTTGTTCTGCTTCATCGTCTGTTTCCCAATCACAACCAACAAGGAGCATCAACAACTCCTCCCAGTATCTAAAAATGTAGAAACGTCCCAATAACAATAAACATCTCGAAAGTTCGATGAACGGCTATGAAGCTATAGTACACGGAAATTAATGTGACAAAATTGTATCTCTATAGATTACGATTCGGATGTTTCCCTGCAAAATGTGGACTGAGATGTCTATCACGATCATGCTGACTTCTACGAGCTTACCAGTCACAAGCAAAGCATGANATATATATATATATATATATATATATATATATATATATACCCGTCGGTAGTCAGGGTAGAAGGTCCTTGTGAACAGAAGCCTGGTAACGCATTAGTGAAGATGGGCACTCATGTACCTTTGAAAGGAACGAAGATTAGTGTTCGCAATTCAGCTTGACGCCAGTCGTAACGAGACTGGCTTCATTGCCTTACGGTGGCTCGTGAAACAGCGACTCGAGAGCAGCAAGCGGGATTTTGGCAAAGCAGGGGTTGCGTTGACCAAATCTTCACACACCGTCAGATGCTAGAACGCCATTCCTATACGCGACCCACAATTATAGTATTCCTGGATTTCCAATGCCTGTTCTGTTTGACACGCTTGTCCATCAAGGAATCTTTGTGAACAGCTCTTTCTAAACCGAGACTTCCGGACGTGTGAGAGTATACGGCGAGCTCTCCAAAAGCTTCCGTACACAAAGCGGTGTGCGTCAGAGATTCTCACTCTCTCCATTCCTGTTTAATTCCGGGACCCTTTAAATCATGAGAACGCTAGAAGGCCCTCAAAACCCCGGCGTCCAAGTAGCCTGTGACGAAAACCTTGCCGATCTAGACTATACAGATGACATCGTTTTCGTCTTCGAGGAGAAGGCGGAAGTGTCTTTGGATGAACTTACCAAAGTCCTTCGGTATAAACTTTGCACCGACAAAGTGTAAGGTCATGCTCCTAGACATGCAACCACTTACAATCCAGGGAGCACTAGAAGTTGTGGAGCGTTTTACGTATTTCGGAAGTCGTATTAGTCCTGATCGTAGTGTAACCGATGAGGTTAAGCACGAATCTCAAATGCGCGGTTCACGTTTGCTAATTTGAGACATGTGTATCAGGCTACAGTGCGGGCTGTTTTGTTGTATGGCTGAGAGACTTGCCCTGTTCGAGCAGCGGAAATGAGACATCTTCAGGTGTTCGACAGTCGTTGTTTCGGGACAACAGCTCGTGTGGGTTGTTTTCTGAGGATCCGTAACGAGGCGATTAGAAAGCCAGTTTTCGGTTGTGCAAACAGGGACTTCAATTGAAGAATATGTCTAGCACCAGAAACTGCGTTAAGTTAGGCCATGTATTGCGTATGTCGAACCACTTCCGAAGAAAGTTCTGTTTTCCATGCCCATTTCAGAGTGGCGAAAGCCGAGAGGTGGCCAACCCTTGACCTGGCAGAGGGGTATGAAAGAAATCACGAAACGTTTGGGTGCTGTCGGTGCTAGTCGCCTTCAGGGTGGGGACCAGGTGATCACCAATGCGCCCGGTTGGAGACAATGCAAGATGCATCTGCTAACCGATGTCCGTGACGTTCTTGTTGTCCGTTTCTATCCAGATTGCCTGAATGAGTGTTTAGTGGCATATGATTGTAGTAATCTAGCACTAAGTCCCTTCCCTACCCACCTTTATTCTTTTATTCACAGTAGGGCTTTCAAATAAATCATGGTTGTACGGCAGCGAAGCATCGCTGTCGAATACTGATGTCATACTGTCGATGTTGATGATTATGATGAAACACTGTAACAAATGGTTCCAAAATAACTAGTTGAATGAGAACAGGTGAATACCGTCTTTGGAGCCCTTCAGATTGGCAAATGTTCAGAGACTATTGCTCACTTCTGTCCACTGGAAGTTACGAGTGATGTTAGAGATTTATCTCATGACTATCGCCTTAGTGACACTCCCTGGTTCTTTACGACGAGCTACATCCCAGAAGAGAGCAGATTAGGGTAGCAATTATGTAATGCAAGCAGCGGAAATCCAACAGTGGGGTGAATGGAGCACAACAGTGCCATCAGAGGAAGGATGCCAGAGCTACGAATAACGGTGGCCCACATCAATATGCACAGCTCGACGAGAAAAGGCAGAATGGGATGGAAATCTGATTTGAGACTTTAGAGAAGCCTGCATGCTTGACAGGAACGTGGTCAACGAGCAATATGTTATTCTGAGAATGCTCCCATCGTGTCAGTGCCGTAAGTTTACTAAAAAGAACCCTTATCATTACAAAAGGGACTCATAGGTGTTAGCCGTTCCTGATCTGTCATTCTGAAACGGCGACGTCAGTGACGTAGAATGGGCATACGTAGCCTTCCATCTGCTCAGCTGGAAGATGCAAGATATTACCACTGAACGATACAAGTAGCGTCTGTGATGTCGGTTTCCACCCAGTGTCTGCATGAATGAATGTATAAGCATCTGTAAAGTTCATGATAGTTAAGTACAAGGCCCTTCTTATGTACCCTCCTTTGTTGTTATCTTGATTAAAGAAGAGGCCTCATCTGACAAAACCAGTATGATTGTACGGCAGTTGGGCGTCAGTATTCCCGTAGTGTTGTTGATGCCAGTTAGGGTTATGCAGAGCAAGAGAAGGGACTTATACTACACTCACTTTCTGCGTCTATCACTGGGGCACTCAGAATCGAGAGGAATTTGTTTGTCAAGTTTACACGACACATTTCCACTAGGTCACCATGGGCGTAAAATTCTAAGCGGCCAACATACAAGGAGTACGGGAGCACTGAGGGTAGTAAGATCACACAAGTCAATAATTCCACTCGATTAGCACGAAAGCCGGGAGCTACCTGTCTCGGCCTTCTTTTAACGGCAGTACACGAGAATCCTACTTGTCCAATAGTTGACTGATTGAAGCTGTCGGCTCATACGTGAATAGTAAGCTTTTCAAAAAGCCATCACGACCAATTCCGGACGCCTAGAAAGCAGGTTTTTGGGAGTTCTTCAGTGCAGCGTATGGAAACGAGAAAACAAACGAAGCATAGCTTAATGAATGTTAGCTGGCGTTCAAGAAATAACTGAGATTGTTTCACGGAAGACGACTGCAACAATGCGGGTTACACTATGCATACAGAACTGAAGAACTGAAGAGAGCTAAGTGGTTAAAACATGTACTTACTGACCAATAGGTCCATGGTTCGAATCTAGCCTCTACATCTCGACCACTCCTGTCTAGGCTTCGGCAACCTAGCCCTCGTGTTTCCATCGGAACGCATGGCAGCTAGGTGCCGAAATTGCTGCCTCTGAACTATTATTACTTTCTCTGGGAAAGCCGATTATCTATCCCACTCATCGACTGGACTGATGACTACACCAAAATGTACCGCTACAGCTGCCACCGTTAATTAGTTCTAAGGCTGGCAACGACGCTGACACAGCCATTAGTTGCGGCGATGACTGACGATAACTGATGATGACGAAACGAGGGCCAAGTCTCTGGAGGCCAGTATCGGTAGATTTGTACATGCGCAGAATTTTGGAGTGAGGAGGGATACTACCAACTATAAGGGATGACTTAAAGATAAGGCTTCTTAGGGGCTCTACGTCATACGAAATAAAGCTGAAGTACGCAAAAGTCTGCGCGGCAAATGGGGAGATAGAGATGCGAGCAGTCACTCATAAGTGAGGACATCCCGATACATTATCTACGTGGGTAGTCTGGTTCAGAGGACGGAAACTGTGAGGTCTTGGCACCCTAAATCAATGCAGTCCGGAGGGAGGAAACCAGAGCAAAGTTGAAAAAGGTTACGGCTTTGTGTCGTTCAAAGGAAATAACGTCATTTGTGCGCGACGATCGCCTGGACACCACACTTCCGCCTACTTTGGAGGAAACAAAGAACAAGTAGCTGCGTACCGTATTTATGAAGAGTGATACTTTGGGCTGGAGTTGTGCCTACGAAAACCCTATAGTCACATAGAAGAGGGAATCCCATACACAAGAGTACCCGCTCAAATGGAAACAAACGGGCTGAAGAATACGACCGCTACTTCCTGTCTAACTACCGGAGATGTCAATTTGTGGTCTCCTGGCAAACACAATCACATGGCCATCAATAGAGACATTATTCACTACGCGCGGGGGGAAACCCCTAGACCTGGAAACAAGAGCTGATAACCCAGGAATTGGTAAATTCGTTTTTCTTTAGTTTGTGACTACTAATCCCGACCCTAATCTGTCAGCTTGTCGTGGTGGTCGGGCTTCTGTGTTTCAGAGTTTCCGCGGGCTATAACGGCTAGACATGAGTGTCAACAACGCCAACTGGGAGCAGCCCAACGAAGGTCAGTGAGTCTCCAGACTGCGAATATTCGTATTACGAAGCGGTCTAGAGGTAAAGTCGAACTTTCCTCTGCGACAGGAGTCTGAAGGCAGTAAGAAGTTTACCCCAAGGTGTTTAGTATGACCATATTTATGGAAGCCGCCATGCTGTCTTCCCCCTAGAAAGGACGGGTTAGAAAAGGTCGACCCTGAGAAACCGCACACTCCAATCGTCCAAAGGTTGAACGTGACAGCCGGCGCATTATTCAGTAAGGTCAAAATACCTTCAAAATCAGTCTGGTGCTGCTCAAAAGGCACCTTCTGTGAGCTGCTGCATTAAAACTGAGACAATACTGTCTTACTCTCTACGTCCTCGGGCCAGACCGGTCCCCTCCAGCCAAGTGACTCCCGAACGGCCCACCAGAAAAACCATAACAACTCTGCCGCGCGGACGACTTTTGGGTCAGACTAGGAACATGGTTCCCGAACAAAACCTTACATCCTCCCACCGCCAAGTCAAAAACTCAAAGGGCTGTACTTTAACCAATCCCCTTCGGCCTGGACAACGGGGTAGTACCATTCGCCCTTGCAGCTCTTCGTTCACCAGCCTTCCCCTAAACCCCTCCCCACCCGTCGAACGACACAATGCCACCAACCCGTCCACCAATCCCTAGCCGATGTTTCGTGTATAAACCGGCACCCAGAGAAATAAACAGAAACAATCACCTACAAGTCTTGAAATACCTGACGCTTATTGCAACCTTTATTGTCCATGCCCTGTCTGTCGTATATTTGCTCTGTTTTTCAAACGTTCTATCGTTTATTGCTAAATAACTTCCTTTCGTTTTAGCTGTGTCAAGGTTGTGGATAAATGACTGAATTCGAAGCCTAGCTTTCCGGCCCTCGGTCTCTTCAATTCTCATTCTGATTGTCGCTGCACTCCATCCCTCGTCGAACACAACAATTCATTCATCCAAAAAATTTTCGTCGAACAGTGGATCGATTCGTACGTCCTGGACGATTCGATACCGATCCCAATATTCCAGACCAGGGAGCCTTGGTTTTGTACTTTCACGAACTTCCTACAGTCAATCGATTCTCATTCACCAGATAAACTGAAAACTCTTTCAATTACGCGACCCCTAGTGTTTACCGATTCATGAAAGATTGTTAAGAAAATTAGATAAGCCATCGAAACCTTGCGAGAAATTTACGTACAGCCGAAAAATGACATTTTTGCCAGGCAGCTTTTGAACACTTGTAAGCAGGACGGAGCTCAGAACCTTTATAAGTTTGTTCAAGAGCTTCGTAGTTTGTTGCCAGATTGGTGCTCTACGACCGTCAATACCGAACAACATAGCGGTGAAGCGTTACGAGACTTCATTTGAATACTATACACCAGAGACTGCTGGAACATAAGTCGCTAGGTTGTAAACCGCACACGTCCACGCAAAATCCCTCGAACTAGCGCAAAAACAGTAGTCGTTTTTACCGAACAATCAACTCCCTTGTGCTACCGCATCAAACGACCAGCCAAAGTCTCCACGTCCTCAAGCATCATCGCATGAACAAATGACTGCTGTACTGTGGCTATGTTCATCATCCGCGTTAAAAATGCACCGCTAAAGATGCGACCTGCAAAAACTTTGGGAAGAAAGGGCACTTCCAAAAGGTATGCAGATCTTCTACTGGTCCACGGAACACCTCATCTGTTTCAAGCGCACTATTCACTGCAGCGGTTCCCGAGTGTCTCAAAGAAACAGTCACCGATGTGAAAGCCAATGGCGTCCTACTTGGAGCTCTTGTTGATACTCGTAGCTCAGAAAGTTCAATTTCGGAAAATGTAATCCGTCGTAACAAGTGGTCTGTACTACCATCGTCAACCGAGGTAACTTCGGCATTCATCCAGCACAAAAGCTTTACTCTTGGACATTGTTTTTTAACGTTACTGTAACGGTTCGGTCATGCAGCGAGCAAACAATAAAGAAGTGTTGATCAAATACTGAGCTTCCGGTCACACTCTCCTCTTTCGAAGCTGTCTCAGTTTTCAGCTCAAAAGTATCAAGCAACGTCCAACCGTACGGTACCTGAACACACTTGAGTTTCCGGCGTGCTGTTAAGGCGGAGTTGGTTTTGATGTCTGGTCCAGGTGTCTTGACCAACCGACACGTCGTACATTACACTACCGCGTTTGCGCAAGATACGACCTGCAATCCATGAATCATGTCCTGGGCGATAGTCACGGACAAGCACGGGCGTTCCCACCTTGAATGGGGTTCCAACTGCCACCGGTATGGACCTTGACTCAGTAGGTTGTGTTGGCAACATGGAAGAATGCACAGTTCTCAGTTTACGGCCCATGAGTGCCTCTGCAGGTGACTGGTGGCTTGCCAAAGCGTCATTCGGGGTCGTTCGGTACACAAACAGGAATCCCTGAAGGGCTTCGACGGATGTCTCCTCCCCTCGAGCTTTAAGCAAAGCCCTCTTGAATGTGTCGACGAACCTTTCTGCTTGACCGTTCGATTGTGGGTGGTACGGTGGTGAACGAACGTGTGTTATCGCATGTCGAGTGCAGAAGTCGCGGAACTCAGCAGAGGTGAACGGCGAACCATTGTCTGAGACTATGGACTCCGGTAATCCATGCTGACTGAAAATGTTGGATAACACTCTCAGCGTACTAGATGTTGTTGGAGATGACACAGGAACGATTTCTCGCCACTTGGAAAAAGCGTCAATCAAAACCAAACAAAAAGTGCCACGTATCGGTCCTGCGTGATCAATGTGGATCCGAGACCAGGGCTTTTCAGGTCGAGGCCAAGGAACCGGTGGTTGGTGTGGCGGATTCTTTGAAGCTTGTTGACATCGGGAGCAGCGTTTTACAAAATCAGTGATGTGCTGGTCCATGTGCGGCCAGTATGCGTAACTGCGAGCTATTGACTTCATACGGGTGTCCAGAATGGAACTGACGAAGAACTCGATGGCGTAAAGGTTGCGGAATCACCACGCGATCTCCAAACATTAAACAATCTTTTACGATCGCTAATGCATCT
>NW_008751657.1:475519-486476 GCF_000715545.1 Opisthorchis viverrini | reverse complement strand
CGGGTGTTGGCTGGTTGTTGATCAGGCGAGATAATGCATCGGCCTGACCAAAGTCGGTGGTGCGCCGATATTGAATATCGAAGTCATACCCCAGCACAATCAGAGCCCATCTTTGCAGGCGGTTGGTAGAGTGCGCTGGAACACCTTCCTTTGAACCAAAAATGGAGAGCAGTGGTTTGTGATCGGTGAGTAGAGTGAAACGGCGGCCATACAGTAGCTTGTGGAAACGCCGAACCGCAAACACCAGTGCCAACGCTTCTTTCTCTATTTGGCCGTATCGCTGTTCTGCTGGAGTTAGCGATTTCGACGCATGCATAATGGCTTTCTCTGATCCATCTGGGAAGACGTGTAGGATGGCAGCACCGACTCCACAGTTGGAGGCGTCAGCTGCCACAATAATCGGTAATTTCGGGTCGTAGTGGGTCAGCAGCATATCAGAGCTGAGCATGGTTTTCAGCTTGCAGAATGCGGATATTCTGCTAAGACAAGACTTTCTCGAGCTTCACAAATCCATGGTAATCTCATTCAACGGTGATAAACCTTTCTCCTTCTCTGCCAAAACGGAACCTCTTACTTTGTTTGGACATATTGATCCAAAGTGTAAGGCGAATGCAAGTCAGGGAGAACGTCATGAACGTCATTGCCGTCACTGGATGACTCGTTGACATGTGTGCAATCACTACAAAGAGCGAGATGCCGGACGGATACAGTGCCTTCTTTTCCTTCGGGAAAACTAACAGGAGCATAATGTGGATTGCGATTAATAAGTTCGACTTCCTCGTCTCAATCATACCTTGAGGCAAGGTCAATTTTTTTTCAGTAAAACAGGTCCTGGAGTAGTTTGCCAAGCTGGTATACACAAACAACAAAAAGACCGACGTTCAAACCGAAACATCCACTCATGTTGAATGGCATTCGTGGAGACACAGACGAGGGATTAAAGAATGGAGGGCATTTGAAAGAGCCGACTCTCAGTGACATATTTCAAGACCTTTCGTCTCCAGTCTAAGCCGGATTGCGTTCCAGAATGTCCTGTTGAGGGGCTCGACTTGCAGCACTGTGAATGCATTATCGATCCCTAGTCTTATACTCAGTAGAATAAAAAAGGAATATGCACTACTAAAACCAAGAAATATCCTCAAATTTACAGCGTGCCATGCCTGTCATCCTTGACAGAGAGGTCAACAGATCCCTTTCCCTCACACATTCCTCCTCAAAAACCAACGTGTGCTGACAACCCGGAGCATGCCCACGAGACCCTGATGCAGCTTACCTGAATGCAGATCAGCTTAATTAAAATTGACTGCTCGGTTGTCAGCTGATCCATAAGCTGCATCCCGTGGGTCCAATGGTGTATTACGTTGAGTGTGATAGCTTAGTACGATCCGCTAGTCCGAACTCCTGTGTGTAGTCAGCTTGGTTGGGTATCTCAGAATCCGCAACCGATGACCCCAAATCTGAAAGCTGCATAGGCCCCAATAATCTGCAGCAGTGCCATTGTCAAAAACGCTCTTTACGTAGAACTTTCGAAACTCCTGCAAATTGCAAAGTGCACGGATATTAGTACCCTGGCCGGCGGTTTAAATGATCAGTTGGGAGGCATCAAAAAGCATGATTTGATGCGGCAGATTTGGTGTAGATACTTCGGGAACCAACAACGACTAGCGCTCCCTACAACCGTGCGCTGATCATCATCAACTTTGCGCAAGCACAAATGAAAGCGACGCGCTAACTGGTACCCTCCAAACGGTAAACGATGAGGCACTCTGAGGGATCATACAGCAATAAGCCATATACTGCGCTAGTGTTCAGAACTGCTGTTCAGTTTCCAACGTATGTGGTCATGTCATATTGACGCTACTGACCCGTATTGAAGCTCAAGCGATCAAGCAGAAGGCTGTTTACCGCCATAAGATTCACTGGTCGCAAGATTGTCATCAGACATCAACACAGCATCCATCTCGACCACCTGCGACCAGACAACTGAAAAATGGTTTGAAATCTGAAGTGATATGAATTGTATATCCGACCGTTTACGTTCAAAAAGAGACTAAGCCTCAATTGAAGTTGGATCCGTGCCGATTCGTCTTCGGTCGAAGAGGCTGCTCTCACCGGGATGGCAGTTCGACTGAGCGAGAGGATCCCTGAAACGTCTGAACCGTAGTCTTACGACTGACGTGGAGTACTGATGGCTAATCAAAGCCCAGAAAATGATGCGGCGGTTGGAAATAGTTGAACGTCACCCCAACTTATCCGCTACACTACACTGATCCAAGGAAGTAGTCGGTCAGTGAAGTCATTACGGAGGGGAACGTTTCAAAAGCCGTCCAGGTCCCACCGCCTGCTTCATTGGGTAGAATACCTAAAAAGCATGTTTGGTTGGCCTGTGGTGCTCAGCGTAATGACCAACATATTCCAAGGCTCACAACGGGATATGGACTGACTAGTCAGGACAGAAGACAAAGTCAGGAACAAGATCAAACTTCTAAATAGAAACAGTGCACCCAAGCTGTCTAATCCCTGACTTGTTCAGTCTGGCAAAACTCAGGCACAGCATTTAGAAGATAAATGAATTGCCAAATGAATGGCAAAATGTTCCTGGGACGTTCCCTCACAGACATTGAGTATGCGGACGATATTGCTCTGCTTTGTTCAGATCCTCCCCAGATGCAGACGATTTTTAAAAAGCATACGCAATACACCTGCAAAGTGTTAAGTGCAGCTGCAAGACTGGGTGGGATCAAACCCACGCTTCATGCTTGCAGGTGAGTCGATCGACGTGGTATTATAAATCTGTTTACCTGGGCAGCTGTATACGTTCCGGTGGACTGGCTAGAGATGAGATTTCTCGGATCGGAAATGCCAGGGTAGCTTTTGCCAACCTCCGACACCTACGGCGTCGACGTGACGTGAGTTTGTTTGTCAAGGGAAAAGCTTGCGATCCATACTGCTTTATGGATCCGAGACTTGGCTCCTACGCGCAGGGGACATTCGGAAAATGTCAGTGTTTGATCATCGGTGTCTCCAAAGTATTGGTCAGGTTTGATGGAAACGTGGCATCAGTAACGCTGAAGTACGCCGAATGGTCTTAGGAAGAAAGAACTCTCTCGCGATAGATGAATTACTCACGCTTCATAGGCTGCGCTGGTTTGGCCATGTACTCCGCATGCCAGAAGATCGTCTGCCTAGCACCGCTTTTCGCTAAGCCCTGTGCTGAGTGGAAGCAACTGAGATGGACAATATATGACCTGGTAACGAAGTACGAAACCAATAACCAGTAAACTAAGTCGTGTGGGCAACTGCTGCCTCCCTGGATGGGGACTTCGGGAATCAAATCGCCAGTGGTTAATGACACTGGCTGAAATGACCTAACCGCACAGTTGGTGGCTCTCGTGCATCAAAGCCATCGCCTTCAACGCGTAGCTACCGAATTTCCGAACAAGCTGAGCATGCCTTCGCCTCCAAGGCTAGGTTTTGAATTCCACTTTCCCGTTTTCCGGTGGTCGAAACTGTAGTATCTGGAACCAATGCGCCTACGTCACACGGTTTATGGCTGATAAATTGAATTGAATTGAATTGAGAGGAATGGCGGATATCTGATTTCGATCCTGACTCTGAAAAAGATGCTACTTCTCAATTTGTGAATCACCGGATATACTCGCTTCTAGGTTGCTTACAGGTATCATTTCACCAGGCTTTACTACAAGCAGAGCAGTGAAACCCAAACTTGATTTCGGCCAGGTCGTTGACCATTGGCCGAATCTTCAATTTACGACAACTCAAACACGTCCACACATTTATGAAGCCAACGATTGCCTTCCTGGAAGCATCGTCTGACTCAGTCGATTGCGTTGTTTGTGGTGATGCCTCTCCCTCAGAGGTGTCCCGAGCCCTTTCGTCACATTACTAATCTTTATACTCAAAATTGATGGGTGCACTACATTCCACGGATCTTCTACCGAGTAGACCACCAAAAGAAGTGTCCAACAGAACTGCTTTTCGTGGACTTCCCTTTTTCAACTTCGTACTCGGATTACTTACCGAACGTTCCAATTTGTTCTACTGGAGTGGAGCTTCTCAGCGGAAACTAACCTGAAGGTATTACACTGCTTGCAGCAGATTTTATTTAAATTTGAATATACCAAATAACCTCAGTAATGTCATGAACTTTCGTGTGCGAAGTTACAAAACCGGAAGTGTGTGCTATCAAAGTTGGCCATGGCATCAGAACCGCTAGAGATAATACGCAGATTTACGTATCTGCGTAGCTACACCATGTCAGACAGTAACATCGCCGAGATGAGTATAGTGTCTGCTTTTCTTAGGCACCTGTTGAGTTAACATGACAGCCCATCGGCGAAGGACGAGGTGTACAACACGGCACCAGTTGCTTCACGGCTGTGAAGCCTGGTCACTGAGTCTCGAGTATCATCCCAGCAAATTGACGTGTTGGCAGGAGAAACGAGTACTCGGATCGACCGTAATTGTGGTAAAACGGTGGGTTAATAGTGCCCAGACTTATCTACCCCTGCAGCACAGCGCTGTCACAGCACAGTTACCAGTGTTCGTTACGTTACCGGGTATGTCCACCTTATCATCTCTAATCATAAAGTACCGTCGCAGATCAAAAGGGCTTAACTTTGTATACTTTTCGGAATACGGCTAAGATTCAATACCGTAACCATAATCAAATGTGTATCCTCAAAATGGCAAATATGATTGGAAATGTAGGTTTCGAAAGCCGATTCAGCAACAAAACAGGGCATTTTAACTTACCTATCAATCGGGCTGCTGGATGAGAGGTTCAACAACCAGCGGCCACCAGATTCGTTTTTCGGGTCTTCCCAACGAGGCTGAATCTCTGAACGGAACATGTAAACATCCGTTCCATTAGCGATGCCGGAGGGTGGATCTGTGTGCAGCATAACGCTCCAGAAATGTTCAATTGTGGAAAAAGTTGCTACTTTTTCTAAACTTTCATCCCAAAGTCCACTACTCTTGAAAAGAAATAAATAATATGTCCATCTAGAACAAATGCACTCGGAGTCTCGTGAAACTTACGAATCCTGAAGCGGATGCAATTCACAGGGGGCTTCTTCCGCCTTGCCTTCCTGACATTGCCCAGTGACCGCAGTAGCCATGGCGAGCGGGTTTTTAAAGTGACCTTGGCGAACCGCGTTGGAACATCGAAATGGGTACGGTAAAAGCAATCTCGCTAGGATCGATGGCCATTCAATGCACTCCTATCCTACTTTCAGACAGATGGAGTCTTCAACTTGTAACGTGTTCCGTCGCATATACAAATGCATCTAAACATAACTCGAACTCGTCTTGAAGGGCACAAGTATTCTGACGGACCCCTGGATTGACAAGCAGGATCGAGGAATCCGTCAAACCATTCCGGCCCGCTTTTGCTGATGTCGCTCAGCTTCTTTCGTCCACCAGAAAAGCACAATTGCAAAAAGGTCGGCACCGTTCTCAGTGTTGAATATTTAGCTGAACAGCGCAGGGACTCAAATCAATAAGCCTCTCAAAGTATCACTTATTCACGGATTGATACACAGGATCAAGGCTTTTGCCCAAGTTTCCCGGGTCGCTTTTTTCTTGTCGGTCAGTGGCTGTCGTTCACCTGAAAAAAGGATGTAGCACTGCTCTTTTTGTTCTCAGCGCGGGGCAGTATGCTTGCCAGCGCGAGGATTCGCATGAATAAATGTCTATGCTCTAAACTGGGTTCTAGAAGGATCGTGGACAGCCGTCGGAGGAAGGTCATTCCACGCAGCTACTACCCGAAGTGAGGANGCTACTACCCGAAATGAGAAAAAAATTTGTCTAATGAATGTGTGCCCTCTGAGCTTAAAAATCTTCTTTCTATGTCCCCACCGTGTGTTTGCTTGGTCAACGGTGAAATAAACCTGTTTGCCAAGCTTTGTTCAAACAGGGCATAATGAGAATTAGGTCCCCTCGGAGGCGACGTTACTCCAGGGGAAAGAGATCAAGCATTGCGAGACTTGTTCCGTAGTCCACGGATTTGAGGCTGGCCACCATTCTCGTGGCGGCTAACTGGACGTACTCAATGAGGTTGACGTCTTTCTTGCGTCCTGAGTAGACAACTTGGTTGGCGTATTCCAGGAGCGGTCTGGCGTAGGATCCATGGAGTATTTGGAAGTTCATGCGAATAATACGGGAGAAGGTGCGTCGGATCATCCGTCAAATGGATGGGTTAAAGAGATAAATGGTAGAAAAATTGGCATGACAGAACTCTGATATACTCTGAAAGTGGATAGACTCGCTGGTAATAATGTAAGAGTGAAGCCAGGGGAAAAATTTTCTTTGGGAAGGTTAAATATTGCCCCCAAGACCGAAAGAGAACTGCAAGGAGAATCTGCTGAGTTCTGTGCAGAAAAAAACGAAATAGTAGCAAAACACCGAATTGGATAAATGTGAGGGGAGTGTACAGCCGACTAGAAGTAACTCGTCCGAAATTCCATTGTGGCTATGTTAAAGGTTCATTTTTTGCAAAAGGCGGACCAAAATTAGGAGAGGAAACCCAGAGTATGAAAAGAATAGTTACGAGTGTGCCATCGGACTGCGTGGCAGTGCCGTGCCATTATTTCACTGGCGTACTTCGGTTGCCGGACAGCAACATAATGGGCGTCGCGGCTGGGTTGGTAGGGAGGAGGGTGTCCGCCCGCGGGGCCGTGGGGTTTCGGGTTAGCGAAAGTGATCCACATAGGTAGGACAGAGCCAGTGTATGACCACGGGTTTTTCGGTGCGGTTGTAGTTCCGTGTGGATGTAAAGTGGAGAACAGATGCAGCAAATAAGCTCCACAAATGACATTTTGTTCAGCTGCGGTCGAAGGTTGAACCCTGCGGCCAGTGTGATAACTGCAAGTAGTTAAACGAGCCAAGATAAAGCAGCAAAAACATTTGCCGACTAAGGTGAATGATTCTTATTTTTCACCGAGCTTTGAATGTCTTCGCATACTAAAGACAGCAGACACGTAAGCGATGATTGAAATAAAGCTTCCGCAATGACAAGGGCTGGTTTAATTGAAAGTTGCTAAGTGAGCAATAGAGTATCAATAACATTCAGATGAACCGTTAAGATCAGAATATGAATAACTAGTTACAGTCACCGTTATCACCGCCAAGCAACAGGTGGTATATGATGAAAAACGTATTTGCCCCACATGTACTGGGAAAATTGTATGACTTGGATTATGTGCATGCTTTCCACTCTTTGGAGCAACCTACTAGATGTTGCATCACGAGGACGGGACCAGCGGGCAAAAACAATACGAGTGAGGGCATAAAAAAAGCTTCCCGCCTGGAACGTGACAAAAAAGAAAGAGCTTCAAACTGCAGGAAATGTGACGCCAGAATAGTGGATCTGGAGAGGCAGCCGAACTGCCACGACAGGGTTGGCTAATTTGAACTAAAGCCCAAAACCCTCACTAGGGCTTCACGGCCTTGGGCTGTTGGGGCGTATGGTCACGGAAAACTTAAGTGAAGATGGTGAAGTAGGGTAGTATGCAATACCGATAAATGGTAGTGGGAAGCTTAGAATTACAGTGTGCAGTGAAACTTGAGCGACCTACTAGTGTTGCTGCTGGAGCAGGGTCGAATGTAAAAGTTATTTGGGAGAACGATTTCACGCAACAAATAACTAATCGGTCTCCAATTTTAGGGTAACATGAGGTGATTTGTCCTGCAGGGCGATAGGAAATTTATGTGATCTTGATGGGATTTAGCCACAGCCTGCAGAAGAGGGCGAATCTCTCGTAGAACAAACTGTGTCCGGCTTCGGTCATCTTCGGTTTGTCTCAGTTGGCTTACATGAACAATACAATATAGCAAGAACCCGTTTAAGCCGATGGGATAAGGCTACCGGTTTTTGATGTTTCGAGACATCCACTTACCACTCCGGGGAGAAGGTCTTTGCTCCATTCCTTTAGTAATGTGCTTTTTGCCCAAGTGACACCTTTAAGGGTCCTTTTACGGTGGCCAACCTGCGTGTGTTCATTTGGTGAAACCGACTAATTTTTTACCCTAAAAATGCCAGCTGGCCTACAGGACACCCCACAGATTCTTCAGGATTTTTAATCTTATTTTAAAAATATGCCAGATCGTTTGGACTGCTAATGTTAACTCTACCATGCGCTGCTTCGGACCGCAATAGCAAATTTTCCGGATGGTGGTCTTCAAACCCTAGATACTTCCAATTACGAGCGAAAGGCGTCTGCTCGTATACGCCGTACGATGGAATCTGCGAATGTAAATCAAGGCTCCTCAGCCTACGGGTTCAAAATGCACCAGAAAAGGGCGGCTGATGCGCAGGCGAATTTTAGTTACCAATTTAATGTCAAAATATCTCTCGCTGGCAGTAACCTGATTCGGTGTGACCGGAAGATGGCCTTGGTGATAACCCGGAAAATCGTTGACGTGGTGCGTCAAGTCGCTATAACCTACGGATAGATTCAGCGCTAACATAACTTAATACTAGACTAAACGTCCGGAAGTGCATTGAAGCAGACCCGGGAGACTCTAACGCACCCGCTGGAGGAAGACGGATAAACAGGCAACCGAAGGAAGTTGCAGAAAAATCAAGTTATTATTGACAATGATAATCTTTATTCCCAGCCAATGGACGGCATAAGTCACACATGATCATGATGACAGAGTCAGAATGAAGGCACGGCAGGCGTAAGTTGCAAGCGCCCAGAAATGTGTGGACAGACAAAAAATTTGGGCATCATGCGGCACAGATGAGGTCATGTTGTATTTAGCGCCATCCAAGTGTGGTGCAAATCAACGGCAGAAAAATGCAGTTACTAGAGCTTATTTAATTATGAAACATAAAAAAGTGTAGCAATATCATACGGCTATAGTTCATGTGTGGTAGACAAGAACACAGTCGTGGAATGTAAAAATTAGGGATCCTGGATGGCAAGTGAAAATATCTATAAATTGTGGAAAAAAGAAACCAGAGCGAAGATTCTAGATAAGTAGCGAATTTCAGTGGTCCTTCTGGCCAAATAAAACCGAAATTACGGAGCCAAGGTGGCTTTAGATTTTTCAGTTTGTGCCTGGGGTAGAGGGAAGCATAAGTAAGGACGATCTATTTGAGAATTCCACGATGAGGATAAGCTGTAGTTTTCATTTCAGAATCACGGTGTACAGTTAAGCAGGCAAAATATCGGCTCTGTGGAGGAGGAATCCTGTTTATAATTTCTTGGGAGAGTGACTTGGTACTAACGCACCAGACGAAGGGATGAAAGTAAAGAAAATCACTTCGTGTGAGGGACAAACTCAAAGTTTACCAAGATGGTCAAGTCCAACAAGGGTTTATTAGAATGGACTCGTCTCAGGTCCATTTGAGGTCAGGACAACTTTCGCTTTTCGACAAGTCGTTCAAGAGTGCACAGAGGACAGCTTAAGGTGTGCATGGAATAAGTGCCTGTGTGCCACCATACTGATCATGGCAGTGCCATGCCATAATTGCACTAAATTACTTCGGTTGCTACTCATCCCCGCAATAGACATCATAGGCGAGGTGATCGGGCGGAAAGTGTCTATCCACGTGTGTAGTTGGATTTTGGATTACCCGAGGTGATCCACACAGGTAAGATCGAGCCGATGTGTATTCACAGATACGACAGGTACGGTCGTGAATTCATGTGTATGTTACTCTTGGAGAAACCGTCAGTGGCGACAATGATCGGTGTCTGGATTAGTTGCTGCCACAGATCAATGAATGCACAAATATACACAACTTATTGTCAGGACTTGAGAGCTGATCGGGTGAGATGAAGGGGAGGCTGAAGTGAGCCTAACGTACTGGTATTTAAGTACACAGCTATTGCAGCAGGTTTGATGAATGATATGGAAAGAAAGCATTGTGATAAGTGTGGTTTTACGCTATAAAGCGATTCTGTCTGCAGTCATGCGTTTATGGTTAGCCCAGGGGTCGAGAATCTGCCATCAAAGCTGTTGTCACCAAACCTGCCTCGTATTGTGGTCGCGGCACCCAGTATAGCTACAGGATACGGAAAAATCAAGTTAGCAAGCCAAGGCGCCCGCTTCAACATTTTTAGAACCTACAGCTTGAATTGATGGGTGCCCAAAGATCGCAAGGGCTAAGATTGATGATTGCTCTATGCTGATTTATATTCATGAGGTTGAAATGAACTTTGCAGCGCCTCATCTTGGTTCCTGTGTTTGTAATCCCACGAAGTCTTTTCACCTCTAAGATTTTTTTGCCTATTGCAGCTTCGGGTTTCATCACTTTCTTGCTCCTCTGGGGTGCGGTTTTCTGCCCCATGGTCAAGTATATTGTAAGATGATGCATACAGGACAGGGAGCATCATATCCAGGCCGCCTCTGTTCAAGGGCACCACGGGTGGGATCGGTTGGTAAGTGGACGGTGCGAGCGAAGTATAATTATTTGTCAGTTCTTCGAAGAGTTGTTACAAATTCGGCGTTTTATATGGTGATCTAGGCGCATGTGACACACTAAGCTGGAACAGAGTAGAGATATTTTGGTTCGCCGGAAAGCCACCAGACTGGTTATGGCAGTCGTGGCTCTGTCGTTTTATGATGAAAAGGGGGTTAGAAAGTCACTGCCTACGGACTCTTAAACGGTTCAGTAACTTACATTAAGACAGCTGGTTAGGAAGCTGCAAATAAATGAAAGTTATCAAGAAGGGGTCATGATGAATAGTGACATCTTAACTAAGGATGTGGATGGCTTTTTGTTATTGCGTGTTGCGCGAAATTGAATGCCAACCAATCTTGGAAGTTCAGTAAATTTGGGTGAACTAGTGGTTCAAAGCATTCAGGGACAACCGAATGGTAAGAAGCGCCATAAGCGTCGTGTTTCAGGTTTGGATTATCGAGAGACTTTATCGTGGTGGTGTTAAAACCCGAGGAAATTGGTGGAAGCTTTTCAAAACGAATA
>NW_008751657.1:471631-475264 GCF_000715545.1 Opisthorchis viverrini | reverse complement strand
TAATATAATATAATATAATATAATATAATATAATATAATAGGGTGCCCGTCACAACCTGACTTTCGACGAAAGGTGCTCTGTCCTCAGTTTTCTGTGTATATTCTGGAAGTTACTGGTAGTTTCGACGCCGAGCAAATCGTTCTGATTAGGGAGTTGTTAAAATCACCCTCGATGGGTTTTAAGGTGATGATTCATGGGTTTGGGTTAGCTAAGCGTATTTTCGTGGTAGATCGATCTGCACGTAACACTGGACAGAGCGGTGAATGATAGCAAAAGAAGGTACGAACCCACGGCAGAAGGTGAAACGTGGGGCTGAGCACTGATGTGGGAGGTTCTTCTGAGGGATGGCGTGCAGCCAAAAAGAGAGGTATCAACCGTGCATTCCTTAGCACAGTTAAGGCCAAAGGTTTAAGAAGAAGGGAACACGGTTCAAAAAATACGGTTGATGTTTGAGAATGGGTAGTGGACGGAAGTCCGACAAGGTGGGACAAACATGGATGGGCAGGGAAAACGCATTTTGAAATGAGCGATGGGAAACCAGGGTCCTCGACAGCCAGGATAACTAAGACCGCAGTAGTAGCATTGTAGTGGTGTATGATATTTGCATGTGGGTTGGAAGATAATAATAATAATAATGTTTATTCCCAACTTGTGGGTGGCATACCGTCTGGCATGATCATAGTTTTACAGTCAGAATGGAGCATGAATGAGGAATTAGTGGTAGTGCGGATTGCACAAAAAGAGGAGAATGTCACAAACAGTGGTGAACACCTGATGATATAGCAATAATAGGTTATTTCCCAACTTTTTGGGAAAAATGGATGTGGTTTAATCTGAAAGCAAGCAGACTCACTGGTTGCACTGTTGTAGGGATGTCAGGTGCAGGGGAATAGGTTGGATGGGGAAAAGTTGCTAATACATAGGGCGACCAGAACTCCGTATACGGATTTGAACTTTTGCAACAGGCAAGTCCAAATTGCAGCAGAAAAGCCAGGCCAGCCAAATCTAAGCGTAAATTTATTGGTTACGGAAGAGCTCATCCCAGAGATGTTGCCCGATGGGAACTGTTCGAAGTTGTCGCTACAGGCTTGAGTGGGCGAGGGGTTGCGGTCAAGATTCTGGAGAAAATAGTTGCGGGAGTGCCATCTCACTGGGTATGACAGTGCCATGCCATCATCGCACTGACATGCTTCGGTTTATGGACAACCCCGTAACGGTCGTCAAGGGTCGGAGAAGGGATACGCAGTTCCGTGGTGAGACGGAGATTGACACAGGGAGTCATACAGATGTAGGCTCACGGACAATTTTCCTTTTGTTAGAGGACCGTGTGAGTGTAGACCGAGCACCAGCCAGTTTGAATGAATAACAGTTCTGAGAGGCGTTTGGGCAACTGCGGTCGAGGACTGAAGCTTGGGAAGAGGGGCGAAGAGAAAGAAACAGAATGACTGTCAGCAGTGACAGTGGACAAGTGAAAAGCGGACGGGCAACAGTTTCCGAGATAAGTGGTAAGAATCGTAGCTTAACTGAGGTCTACTAAATCAATCTAACAGGAAAGTAAGATTAAGGATCATCAGTCACCGAGTCAATGCTGTCATCTCCAGAAAACGAATGGTGCATGGCAAAAAAGCCATTAAGTGCTAGCTGTGACTGCTTGTAATCAAGAAATCATAAGTTATTAGCACTTTGCGCATATGATAGCTCTAGATGACAAGAGGGAAGAACATGTGTGCTATGTTTGAGTGATGAAGTGGGCTAGGGTTGGTGTGACCCCACTAAGACGAGAGTGGCAACACCTTGCACGTTGACGTTAGCCGTAAGCCTCACAGGCACTCTCAGGCCACCCCATGCATGAATGTTTTTTTTATATATTCTTTTTTTTGGAACAAACGGGAGGACAGCTGTCGTCCGCTTGTATTTCTTGGTGTTGTGGGACAAGTGACAACCGGAACAAGGCCAATCCAGCTACAGACAAACAGCAACGTTGCTCTTTTTTTTTTTTTCTGAATTAAAGGCCAGGCTCAGAACCACCGGCGATGGGCGATACACCCGTGCTACTGGAGGGGTGGCGAGTATACGAACGCACCATGGTGCAACGTAACAGGGCGACCCTCCCTGCAGGGCGTACCCGTCCACCACACGAGGTTTTCATCCCTCGTGCATGCTGCCAGATCTGCAAGGTGGAAAACCATCCAAGCAGTCATAAGTGCGGCTTGTGCATTCGTAAATAACTCCAGCTACCAGATATTTTATCCGGTCGGGGGAAAGTCAGGCCAGTAAAACAGCTCAGTCATTTCGAACAAGCGAACAGCAAACAGCCACTGGAAGAGGCAAGTCGCGGGAGCAAATGAATCATCAACTACCTTTTGGGCAATGGGAGTAGAATGGAGATATTCAGAGCCTGTGTACTATGGCTAAACGAAAACGAAGCATTGGTGTGAACCACTCTGTCAACTAGAGGTGTACCGGTGCCATGTGTATGTGTGAATGATTGGGCTGTGGGGCCAAACAAGTATTTCATTCATAGTGCACCTTCAGACCCACCGTTTGATGTGTACGCTGCACGTATTCAGGGGATGCAGAATGGTTCGGAACAGCGTGGAACTGAGGCTTTAGTTTGGCTGAGGTTATTTAAATCCAGTCAAAGTAAAGCACCAGACGTTAAATAGAGCTGACAGAGTTACTCAGGGATGGGACCAGGCTTGAAGAACTAGGAATAATTGGGCTGGGTACAGAAGCTGAAGGTCGGAGGAGGGATATGCAACCAGGTCAGGGGAGACAGGCATGAGAGAGATAGAGTGGCGGGTTATAGATAAGAACACTTGGGAGGGTGGTTGTCGCAACTGCGGTTTCAGGCTGGTGAGTGCAAGTCCTAGGACCTAATAACAGGACAGTCAGGGTGAGTGCTCTGATTAGAAAGGCTTAGGGCCTATTTCAAAAAAGTATCTAGTGTAAGCTGAGGCGCGAAAAGGCGCTCAGCTCCCTCGATAGAAAGGTAATAATCGATGGCATTTCGGAAGCCAACGTGACATGAGATAGTACGGATATGGAAGGGGAGCTTTTTCCATAGTTTAGAATAAAGGCAAAGGAAAAAGTTTTGTCTAAAGACAGTTCGACATGTCGACAGTGTGAGTAAACATCCTGCGTTACGGATATTATAGAGTGTACGGGAAGAAAATTCAGGGCCACAGTCAGCTGTGTAAGCCCGCCGGTAGATTAAGCGATGCAAGTGGCCCAGATTCAACCTGATGCGCCTTAGTCATAATGGATCCAGCCCAAGTGATAAGCAGCGAAGACCATAGGGTAGTGTGGATGACACCGGAAACAGGGACTTAGTAAACGAGCGCTGCACATTCTCCAAAGCAGTCCGGCATGTTTGTGAATACTGTGAGGCAACTTCAGGCCTGGATTCAAGAATTGGTCTTACAAATTGTTTCAAAATGGCAATCAAACAGGATTTATTATGGAAGGATCGGCGAATGTAAGCGCAGAGCTCGCAAGCATTAACCATCCTGTACCTTACATGTTGGTTGAAGATAAATTTTGGAACAGGAAAGAAAGACGGGAGTTGGAAGACCAGAGTGATAAAGAGTCTAAGTCAGGCTGAATGTTAGGAAGGGTAGAAGCAGAATTCA
>NW_008751657.1:466834-470520 GCF_000715545.1 Opisthorchis viverrini | reverse complement strand
GAGGGAGAGATCATGGGATTCAAGGAATAGCCTACGATACTTCCTGAGTTTATGGCATGTAGCGGGTAGTCGTGTGGCTGGATGACAACCAGAAGCATGGGAAGCTCATGTGAGAGCAACTAGGTATAATGACGATAGTAAGTTGCCGTAAAAGATGTTAGCCACGCTTTGCGTGTCACCAGAGAGAAAGCACTCGTCCCAGGTCTTATGGCGCAATGAGATCGCAAAGGCTTCAAGAATACCCGGGGAAATGATGAAAGAGATTAAGGGAGGAAGAGTACCTGAAGGTAGAGTACTTGTCCAGCTGCAAGTTACAATACAATGATCGCTGTCAGGAAACTTCGGACCAACTGCAGCGGTGGGAAACAGATGGCCGTTGACGAGGGCAATGTCCAGGGTGTGGGTAGCGCGTGTTGGTTGCCTTAAAAGCTGGGACCAGCCTTCGACATTAAGTTGGGTAAGCAGGGGCGAAAGGCGCAAAGGGGAGTTTTGTTGAGACCAGGCAATCTCAGGAAGGTTGAGATCCCCAACAATTAGTTTGTTCGGGTGAGGTAGAGCTTGAGTGTGAGAAAGAATCGTAGAGACGATTAATCGAGCTAATGGAGTGTGGAGGGGGCATGTATAAACACCCGGGGATGAACGGTGGATTAGCCCGACAGGCGGAAAGCCAAACGGAGTCTAGAGTGTCCGCCAGTAGTGGATCGTCAAAGGTGGAGACTTCCATATCAGTTCAGGCGTATATGAGGCAGCCACCTCCACGGCGGTGGGAACGATCGGAACGGAAGATAGTGTATCCCGGAAGTGAGATAAAAGCATCAGGTACGCTAGGAGTGAGCCACGTTTCTGTGATGCAAATGAAGGTTGGACAAGCTATAGTGGCGATAGCCTGGATGTAGTGCAACTTAGGTAAAAAAAGAGCGGGTGTTGATTAGAACGACAAAAAGATTGCTAGCGGAATCGGGGGAGGTGTGTAATGTGGCTAGCAAGAAGTTGACAAGCCCACGGAGGTCAGTATGGAATGGAGTAGAGACAGGGGAATCGGGGGTTCTTGAGTTAGTAGGCGAAGTAGGACCAGGTAAAGATACGTGAGAACAAGATGATGGGGCGTACCGCGATGGGTACCGAGGAAGCTTTTGGGTGGCAGGGGAGATAGCGGAGCTCTATGGATAAAGAGTAACAGGCTGGGTAGGGCAATCGTTTGTAATAATACAATCGACATAGCCAGGAGGTGGTACCGTGTGTGGTAGCTCAACAGAAACAGCGGGATTTAGGTCACGCGGGGTGGAAGGGCAGGAGAAGTGTTTAAGAGACAGGGAGTGAGAGGGTAAGACAGGAGCACCGGGAGGTCGGATGGATCTGTTTTGTAGAGCCTTCAGCATCGGATCGTAGGGGCGGAGAGAACGGGTATCCAAACTGGGCTGATTGGAGGAGATGGAATAAGAGATTTATGGTAAGAGATGCAAGGTGAGGAGAGGGGACATGGTGCAGTGAGGAAGTTAGTGTTATAAGCAAACTCTCTGGGAGGGGTGAGCTCCGTTGGGAGTGAGCAGGAATCCTCTGCGTTGGCTGTAGTTGAAGGGGGTTTGGAGTAAGAAATCGAGGTACAGCCAAAGGTCGTAGAGGTGGGGGTACACGTGGCTTCGGATGGGGCGGAGGCTGTGGTGGAGTAGGTAGTTGCTGAAAAGGGATCTCAGGCATATAGTATGCAGGTTTCCAGAGGGGTGGAACTTGATAGGGCCTAGGATTACGTAACGGTAGTTGTGGTTCAGAGAGCCTGCCAGAGAACTGAGTAGCACGGCTTGAGGGGCTACAGATGTGATTATGAGGAATTACAGGTTTAGTCAGATTTTTAGAAGGGTAAATCTTGCAGACCCTCGCTAGATAATCATTGCCGACACCAGACACAGTGAGTTCGAATCAAGAAGGGCTGGCTTTGCCGTCAATGTCTTTGGGTAGTTTGGACACGACTAAGAAAATGGAAATAGGACTATACGTCCGCATTAACGATGAATAAGATGAAGACGAAACCATTTGACAGACGTGAAAAAAGCTCCACAGTGGCTTGAAATAATGGAAGACTTCCAACTTGTTAGGTGTGTCTGAGAAGAAGTATATGTTTTATGCTATCACCGGAAGCTGATCATCACGAAAGAGCCGGTTTGCAAACGCAAGCACTTGAGCAACCGTGCAACCTTATTGCGTGAAATTGCTGCTGTTGATGATTATGGAATGCACTCAAAATATGCTGGGGACAACGGCTATTGATTCCATTAAGTTACAAGTTACAAGTGACGGCAATTAGAAGCGGTGTGACTTTAGGATTCAGTGCTTCAAAGGCGCAGGCTTCACACATAGTACCCGCCACTCATTAGACCGTCGCTTTGGCTACATCACTGAGTACAAGCCTGAAAAGGTGAGAGGTCCCTGAATTCTGGGGATCAAGTCTATAACACTGCTTTGTATACAAAACTAATTTCGCTGTCTCGAATAATGCAAATGATCGCTGAATCAAAATGTCCCAAAATCAGAGTACACAGACCTTTATTTATCCACTGCACGATCCTTTGCTCTGGCCGTGATCTCAAGCCAAGAAATTTGTTAAATATCCTAAACGCATGGTCTAGGTGTTCTATCTGACAAATTACGCGCGGTCCAGTTTAACGGCGGACGGGCAGTAATAATCACGGTGAAATCGAATTTTGCAATCTCTACCTGCGTTCGTTAAGTAGTCGCGCGTGGACAACAAAAACTATATTGAACTATGCGTGGGCAGAGAGTATACATGGGTAGACCTCGTTTCTATAAGAAATTAACAGTAACTGATAGGCAGAATTAAAGAAAGGCTTACGGCTGGGGTGAACCTCGGACGGCCAGAAACACAGAATGGCACAGAAAAAGCTGCCTGCTATGGGATAAATTAGGTGGGGAAAATATTGTGCGGTTCAAAGTGGAACTAAATGATCCACAACAAACCAAGAAAAGAATGTGAACCAAGTGAGCAATGAGAACAGATCATATAGAGTCAAATTTGTATAAAATAGAATAGTTTAAAACCAGACCAGTCACCGGAAGGTTAGTGAATTATTTTGGAAGATGGGAACACAGAAAATAATTATTTCAAAAGATTAGCATCCAAAATCAAACTAACTGGACGAATAGTGAATCTGTCTTCAAAACGATTATATGACCGAAGACTTTCATCTAAGATGTATAACTTATTATGTATTTTCCCATTCAGAGTACCTGTGGAAAAAAATTAATTAAACAAAACGGAAACTTTAGTGACCACCCATTGAAATTTCATTGATGCAACTGATAAACAAGAATATAATTCACTAGTGATGATTGTGAATTTATCATGCCTGAGCGTGGCAGACCAAGGGACAACCATTTATTGATGGGTCAAGCTATTATGTGTAGCTAAGGCCCCATTACCAGCGTCCCCCATAGGAATGGGTCCAGCAGTTGAGACAGTCAATCACGATAAACGACAACGAGGAGGTTAGCATGATGAATAGAAATTGCCAGTCGTATTTTTCACCAATGCGCTTTATGACAGGGTGCCGACCTTGTGAACACTCTGTGACTACCCTATAAATACAGTTGTAATAATTTTCCTTTGTCTCCATAAAGGGGCTGTGTAGAGCTACCGTGGCTTTTGATATACCATAGTGGGCGGAGCAGGA
>NW_008751657.1:386842-464040 GCF_000715545.1 Opisthorchis viverrini | reverse complement strand
TCTCGAATAAGGGCTGAACACAGTTGCAGTTGTCTCTGTCCTGCTTGTGGGGACACGGATCCACAAATAGATACACGGGATACAGGCCTCTGTTCACGCGGTCGGGCTAGTTGTCTTCTTCCAGTTGCTTTCTTTTATCTGAAGAGCACAAGCGAAAAATGTAGGATTGCTCTTCAGGTTCTCAGGGTGCAAGGACTTACTTAGAAGGGACTTAAATCCGCTTTTAATAAAGTACTTAATAAAGTACATTTAATATTTTGGGAAAGTTCATTCCACAAACAAAACATCTAAATTACAGAGAGATGGTGCCCAATGACAGTGTGTACTCTAATCTTGAAGATGTCAACGTGTTCTTGAACTGTATTTGTTAAATTAACGACAAAATACGTTTTGGCTAAACCCCATTCAAACAGGGCACAAGTAGGTATTGGATCTTCTCAGAGGCGGCATCACCGCAGATAAAGCTGTTCAAGCAACGTGAGCCCGTTTTATTATCAATGTATTTAAGGCCGGCAGTGATCATGCCAGAGGGTATGCCACCCACAAGTTGGGAATAAACATCACTGTTATCTTTTTGGAGCACATGGTAAGGGTTTCGTGTTTCTTGCTTCCCGAGGAGACACCTTGGTTTGTAGTTCCAAGGAGAGGTCTGACTTGGGCTCCGTGAGAGATCTGAAAATCTTTGCGTGTGATACGGTAATGGTACGTTAACCTTGCTGTAGAATCGCGAAAGACATTTGAGCCCACGTCTCTTCGTGATGTAAAAAGGACAGGTTTTGAAGAGAACCGGTCACGTAAATCCTTTCCAGCATCTATCCTTGTAATGTCTTCTGGTCCACTCTCACCATGTTCAACCAAAGCGCTGTCTTACTTTCCTCTGAATGACATATGGAATTTGCCAGTTTATGAAATACGGCTTTCCAGTATGTACACCAATATTCTGTTGTGAGCTTTTCGGGACATCAGATAAGTGGTACTGAGGTACATCATGTGACCTTCCGATATAATGCTCTTCTCCATTCGATCAGCTGGTCAGCTGCCTTAAATGACGTTGCTCGGCCATGTTTTTGTACGGTACCGTATTCGGATGGCGACGACCATGCAGCGGTCAGCCTGCTACTTATCAACCAAAAAGTGGAGACCTTATTTGTCAATATAGTCGTGACTGACATCCACCTGTATTCTTGATGCAGCACAGGAGATGCTAGAATATTTTTATTCATTGCGCAGAAATTACGGTGTGTTCCCTATTTCCACCGCAATCCCACGTTTTCGTGTTCAAAAATGTCCGAAATAAACAAGCCTTGTGTGAAATGTGTGTTAAACAAGCCACTCACCTTTATGAGACTTGCTTGAAGTTCACGCAGTCTTTTTAGACACACAGCAGGAGCGTTTTGCGGTGACCTTTGCGCGAACACGATCAATTTATTATGGTTAACTTCTTTGAACTATGGACTTTGCTGGCGGATTTTTTGGGGTCCCTGGAGCTATAACAAATAAAATTTCCCCAAAATAGTAACCGAGTATCTCCCGATTTGAGAATCTGGATTTACCAAATCATTATTTTAGTGTGCACGGACTAATAAGGAACCAACATATGGCTCATTAGCGGTGAATTCGCAATTCGCTTGATTTGGCCTCTGTATATGAACCGCTAGAAGCAATGAAACTTCTGGCTGTTGCTTTTCAAGAATCCTACCAGTTGTTAGCCCGACTGCTTCGTTGGTACCTTCCTCGCGGAACGGGTGGACAAATACATTCCACCGCATTTTCGCAGCACCACTTTTGTAACCGGCAACAACAGTCATATAGTAATACTGATAGTCTATTCAACTGTCTTACAGTACATGCTTTTAAGGAACAACCTGTGGCCGGTTTTCAACACTTTTCAACGGGCAGCACCTTCCGCTTCTCATTAAAGACGACAACTTGTTTTTGGGTCTTTGATTCCACTCCGATTGTGAGGTCCTGGGCTGCTGGAAAATAAATCCTGCTATTATGAAAGCCAAAACGTCCAGACCCATTACCAAAATTCAAACGGTCTGGTAAAGTGTGGCCCCCAGCTGAAGAGCAGCCGGAAGATAAACTCAACAAATTTGATTCTATGTGTGAATCAAAGAATCAGTTTTCGATTACTTCCAAGAGGTAACCACGTGGTCTGTCTGGAAGATAACTCAACAAATTTGATTCTGTGTGAATCAGAGAATCAGTTTTCGATTACTTCCAAGAGGTAACCACGTGGTCTGTTATAAGGATGTCCATTCGACATCTGATTTTCTAGCTTCAGGTAGTTCTATGGAAACTTAACACAGTAAGCACTTTTTAAGCGGCTTCCAGGAGAGAACGGTTGTTGTAATGTCTTTCAACATAACCAAAGGAAGTAATGTCAGCCCTTCCGATGACCCTGAGAGAAAGTAGCAAGAAGACATTTCTGAGACATCCTCGGTCTTGAGCTATAAAGACTCACTTTGCTGCTTTTCAACAAGCCATACTACTTAAACTCCTCCATACATCCCAGCCAGTAACTATCAAGTGCTGGCTTTCTGAGATTTTCCGGAACCGCAGGACAAATGTGCGTGACGTTAGCGACACTATGACCACTAATTAAAACATTTCGCGAGGCCAGACGAGTCCATTTAAATTTACCCCCATCCAATGAGTTTAAGTATTTTTATGAATAATTAACTACTAGCAGCAAGCAAAGTCCCACCAAATATCTGTTCTAGAAAATCATCACAAAGAATTTAGTATGTTTGTCCTTGTGCAGTGCTTCCATAAAAGTTCCACTTCCCCTGATGTCTGAATATCTGCTAAACTGTATAGTGGCATACCCGATTGGCCACCTGCTTCTTTAGAGAATGGATTTTGCGCCAATACTTAATGTTACCTCTTCAAATCTCCCTAGCTTGGCTTCCTCAGTCTCTTGAGCCTTTCAGATAAAGCGTCTGTAAGGTATAATGAATAAATGGCAAACTAATAACACGTGTACTGCAGAACCACCATTTGCTAATACGTGTCATGTTCGTGCTGCTCACAAAGAACCCACAGGTGCTTTCAACGAGCTTTCTGAAGTCTCTGGTCAAAGTAATATATAAAAATAACCTGAAATTTATCGGCTTTTTATCTTGTGCCATGTTGCGGCGATATCTCTCAAATGTGTTGATTTCTATATTACTTGAGCCATCTGAATGCGCATAGGCGCCGCCATCCTATTTGTCTTTTCATAGCATCAAGACCAGGCAACAATTCTCAACATGACTTGACCGTTTTGAGCCTACTTTTAGAGAAAATCGTAAAAGAAAACACAGAGATGTACACGAAGATATACCAGATGAAGCGTTTGTGATACATCTACCCTGTCTTCGAGGGTTGAATTTTTCCTTCAAAACAAACTATATTACTCCTTGGCAGTCAAAACAGATTCTCGAAACGCTCGGCGTTTGCAGCCAAAAGGAAATACAGTCTTTTTCCTTGTGGAGTTTTCTGAGAATGAGATTGCGTCGGTATTTTGTTCCAGCCACATTTGCTACGGAGCCCGCTTCTTGTGATTTCTCAGTTGTTATGGGAGTTGCTTATTTTTACGAGATTAAAACAATATAAATTACAGTTCAATTTACAACACGTTCAAAATCACAGATAATAAGTCGATACAAACACCATATTAGGGGGGTCTCCACCGCAAATTCGTGTATTAAAAAGGAATCGATCTGCATTAGCAACAAACGCGTGCGCAATAAGTGTAGTAACGCAGACTGTCGGAGGAAGTTCATAAACTGTCCTTCAGAATTGATCCGGCATGTCAGAAGTCAAACATTTATTAGGGACTGTAGGTGAATCCATATGAAGGACGGAAGAATCAAGAGATGGAAGCGCTTGAACGTTAGAAGATTTCACAACTCATGACAGAAGCAAGCGTAGTCTTACTTAGGCTGTTCTCACTGATCACCGCACACCAACAATGATGTGAAGCAATAATAATGCAACTGATTAGAGCCACAGTTACCTTACTCGGTCCGTTATTTGGTCTGCGGTGGCCAAGTTCCTAAGGTTTACTTAATTCCTCTAGTATACCTGTGGTTACTTAACCATCGAGTGTTTTGAGCCCTATCGTCCTGATGCACCTATCAGATCTGGAAGTACCGGTTTTTACAAACCCCATTCAAACATTTAATGCGTGTGTAGCCCTCTGGTCACCAACACCAACCCCCCACTGTGTATTTCAGCTGAGAGTCGTCCCCTCATGCCGCTTCTGAAACAATGTGAGGTTCTATCTCAGAAAGCGTCGCCAAGGGCTTCGGCATCTGTAGCCCAGTGTTTTTGTCGTACGCATGGATATTAATTACAGTGTCCCCTCACGCCGAGTTCTGTCCACCCTTTGGATTCGATGCCATATTTAAACTTTCCGAATTCTTCAGACGTTTGTGCCTCCCAGACATACCACTGATGGCCCTGAAGGTTGTGAGGGCGCAGTAACGCTGTAACATCTCACCGAATCGCTCGGCAAACAAGATCGCCTGAGAATTTTGATGTTTTTGCTCCTCAGTGCGGCAATCATTGGGTTAAATTTTTCCTCATTCCAGGTAGTAGCTGCGTGGCCTTCCGCCTACGGTTGTCCACGGCCCTTCTAGAACCCATTTCAAAGCGTTATTAGACACTTGTTTATACGAACTCTCGCGCTGGCAGGCATACTGCCCCGCGCTGAGAACATAAAGAGAAGTGCAACACCATTTCTTCACTTGTGCCTTTCAGGCAAACGACAGTGGCTGAACGACAAGAACAAAACCGACCCGGGAAACTTGGGCAAAAGCCTTGATTCTGTCTATCAATACGTGAATCCGTGATTCAAGCATGGAGAAGTGAAATACGATGACAATCGAAGCGACACACCTGACACTCGCTTGGGTGGATATTTGAAGCCGGTTCATAGTTCTCATAATAGAATCGTTAAAGCCGATGCATTCATATTCACTTCATAAGATTTAGCTACGCCCCTGCCATAGTCTTCTGAATGCTACGTTGACAAGCGCGCCGATTACAACATCACGGAGTTTAATGTCAAAATGCTCTGGCGGTCTGTTTTGGACCCAAACAAACACATCATTGGGTAGCTTTCACTAAGTGATAATGGTCAGGAAGGTGTACTCAATTTGTCAATGGAGTTCGATATTGAAAACAGTCATTTTCACCAGTACACCATAAGTTGGTGTTGCTTTCGGGTTCGTGGCGGAACTAATCGGATGTATGTCCACCTACCGCAAACAGACAGAACCAATAATTTCTCTCTGAATACCTTTGTGGGGAATACTGCGCGGAAAATATGGAGAGTGTGGGAAAGGCAAAGTATACAGACAGAACAATAATTTCTCCCTGAATACATTTGTGGGGAATACTGCGTGGAAAATATGGAGAGTGTGGGGAAGGCAAAGTATAACCGAAGTTATCAAATGTCCTAACTAAATATTCCATGTTACTATCAAGCGTTTCACTTCGTTTTCCTATGGGGAAACCATCGGGATCTGTCGACAAGGGTTTCTGAATTTATTGCTCCCACTCATTTGCACATATGTTTCTGTCGGGGGTTACATGAAACCTGGCGTAGGAATAAGGTAAACGCTGTCTGTCTAGGAGATCGCATGAATACCAAGCCAGTTACGTGTAGATATGGATTCAAGTTCATGACCCAATGGCGAGAGGACTGAAGACCAATCAGAATGCTAGTTTCATGCGCCAGCCACCGCCCTCTACGTTGAGTTCATTGCTCAGTGCTAGGAATCTTTGCTTCACGCGGACTTGATATTTAACCGGCATATGTGTGTTATAAATGATGCTGACAGAACGCCGACAAGGAGTGGAGAATCCAGCACAAAAACTGGATTCGTCGGATGACGAATTTAAAGTTCAGAGGATGGTCCGTAAAGTTTGCACCAGCCCGAAGCCTTCGCGATTGATTTTTGAGGGTGAGCATAATTCATGTCCCTTTTTGAATTAGGTTATGTGAGGCAGACTCCACTGAAGTATTGGACGTATTGGGTGTATTTGATTGAGGATTCCAATAACACTTTCAGCTGGACTGTTAGGTAGAGGAGCGAGTCAACTGGAATTCGCACATCAGAACACTTAATGGGAGGGTGATCAGTAATGTTTTCTTGAAATTTGAGACGCGAAATTTATGGAGTGAATCTCAGGGGATAGCTTAGCTTCCTTTTTACGGCTGGGAATCATACTGGATGTCCTGTTGCGTTTGGACGGGAAATATCAGCTACCAGTTCGGTTGCATGATGTGCTGCCGAATGCGGTGTGATGAAAGAGAAGAAACGGTTAGATGTGATACAACATAAACAGTAGAATGGGAAATCGCAATGTGCTAGAGTTCAATTAGGCGATCGTCTAAGAGGAGCTTGAAAGATTATACGTAGGAAATGCTTCGCCGCGCGAAGCACAATTAGTTTTCTTAGTAATACAAATTTGAGTTTGGGTGCAGTGGTTTCAGTATCACTTGAAACTTTATTGCTTACAGCGATGGAGGAACCTGGTTGCGCGTAAATCAGGGTCCACTTAGTTGTGACCAGCTATATGACCACCGCGTTTACCGAATGTTAGAGGAGGAATGCGGCCCTCATTTTTGAACAGGAGATACCCCGAGGCGTAGAACAACCGACCAATTCTAACACAATAACGTAGTGTTCTGGATTTAGTGCTGTACTTATTACGCGGGTTGCGCTGGCCACAACTTCGTCCCACAGGTTGCAACCATTCCAGGTGGTCTGAAGAGGAACAGTCACACCCACCTCAACTCCATACTATGGGTGATGGTCTTAGGAAGCGATCTGGACATAAGGTTATGCTGTCTTGTCCGATGGTAGCGTGGAGGCAGTAAGGTATTCCCACTAGGCGATCAGCCTGTCCATATTCATGGGGGCAGTGATGCTGCCTACCTTCAAGAAAAATCAGTTTAAGAGAGACTGGCCATAAGAACCTTAAACTCCGGTCGCCCAACGGGTGACGTGACCACGTGCACTTAGTCCAACACCTTCAGTGCGCTTCAAACGCATTTGTAGTGTGCAGCAACATCAGGAGTGAGAAGTGCATGCCTTAGGTCAAACAAGCAAGTTAGTTTGTTTTATCATGGTCTTTGGTCAGGGTCTCCCAAGAAAACCTTACTGCCCGCTGCCTCGTAGAATAGGCCTTTCAGTCAGAGGCTAGGTGTAGGGTCCCTAAACAAAACGCCAAATCCTCCTCCGATCATGTTTGTCAAACTTTTGAGTCAAAGTTCCAGGGAGAAGTACACAAAAGAAATCCTCTTCGGCCTGGGACATCGGGAAGAATAATTTGACCCCACAGTTTTTCGTTCACCAATCTACTTCCCTAGTATCTTCCCACTCTACTGACAAATATCGCTGAATCATTCGATGTGCTGATGTGACCCTGTCTATGTCTGAGCGCCCTGGCAGAATTCCGTCCCACATATAACCATAACACCTACAACTAAAAATACTCCCATACCATATCGTCCATCGCGTGATTCCGCCAACGTGGTCGCCCTAAGTGCTGCATACAACACAGCGGATAGGCGAAAACACACTACTACCAACGCCTCTCTCCGTACACGTTCAAGTTTCCCCTCTCCCTCTCGGTATTGAATACTCCTTCCGCAGGTCCCAGCACTAGGACTGACCGGAATTCCGTCCCACATATAACCATAACACCTACAACTAAAAATACTCCCATACCATATCGTCCATCGCGTGATTCCGCCAACGTGGTCGCCCTAAGTGCTGCATACAACACAGCGGATAGGCGAAAACACACTACTACCAACGCCTCTCTCCGTACACGTTCAAGTTTCCCCTCTCCCTCTCGGTATTGGAATACTCCTCCGCAGGTCCCAGCACTAGGACTGACCGCAGTGTTTATAGTGCACCACGCCACCTGCAGCTTCTGTACGCTCGGCTGCAGTAACAGCTCTAACCATTTCGAAACCTGTTTTGAAACCCCGAAAGCAGGACAACAGATAGCTCTTGCTCGTACGTTGGACGTATGCTCTTTGTCAAAAACAAGGATACAGGGCGCAAGTACGGTGACTGAACTAACTGCCATCTCATTCTCTTCCAGGTTTCGGCTGCGCACCTTTGGTGATGCATACACCAGCCGCTGCAGCTGGATATGACCGATTGGGTATTGTAGTGAGCTAGCGAGTGGAAGCGTCTCTAATTGATTGGACACCCGTTGATAGTCGCCTCCGCGCGGTTCGTTTGGCAACCTATGAGATCTCGAGAAAATGAGATCCATCGCAACCTACTTATTTCCTCTGCTCATGCCCCAAAAGACTGTAGCTCTGAATCTGCCAGTGTTTCTGATACGCCCTAGGTGCTCTTTTGAAGCGCACTAAAAGTCCAGACATCCTGGTGGTTGGTGGTGACTTGAACGCCTAGGTAGGCAGAATAAGCTTTGCTGAGGCCCATGTGGGTGGTCGTCTTGGGTTGGATACGAGACACACAGATAACGGAGATCGTCTACTTTAGATGTGCGCTGATCACGTACTTTCTTTGCAGTACCCATTTCCGGAGCAGCGGAAATGCTTGACGTGGTGCCCACATGTGAACCAGTTCAGAATCCAAATTAACTACGTAATCAGTTACCGACAGATAGGGTCAATCACTGCCTGGAATACCAGCATGGACTCCGACTATGCCTCGCTGCTTCTCATTGCGCTTTTCAGGTCTACACAAAACATACACACTGCTTAGTTATTGAAAAGCTAAGAAGCTTCCAGAACCGGCTTCTCGAATGCCTGTCGAATGGTCGGATAGTGAGGGTTACTAGGAACGGATATGCTACTCAGAGCTTTGCGGTATAACCTTCCAGGATTGGGGCCCGTGACCACTCTTGCACGAAGCTGGAGACATTGCGGGAAATGGCGAGATGGCTCAGTGGTTAGAGCGCGAATTTTTACTGACCGGAAGGTCCGTGGTTGGAACCCTACCCTTGCATCTCGAATCTTACCATCTAGGCTTGGGAAACTTGGCCGTATCCCAGCCCTCGTGCTTCCCTCGGCTGGCATGACAGCTAGGCACCGAAAGGTTGTTACAGCTGCATGATTATTTTTAAAAATCTTAATCCTAAGGCTTGAGATATAATTAGATAGACTTTGTGGTTGTGCGGCAGTGAGAAGTCAGTCTCAACACTGATGTTGCTGTGTCTGATGATGATGCTGATGACCGATGTGTCTTATCGAGTCCGCTTCCCATTAACAATAAACAAAGTAGAACTTCTAGATTCGCGACATCCTTTTAGCGTTCATACTCTCAAATTATCAAAAAGGCAATCATTTTCTAGACCTTATCTGTCCTTTGATTGGTGTATGCTATGACTCCGGGACACACCTACAAGACCCAAGTATGGTCATGCATCTCAAAGTGCTAAGGGTGAACTCGGTTCATTCACTCCTCACTCCGCGTGCCCGGTGATTCAGAGTTGGTTACTGGTAAAATAAATGGCGGTTTGCACTCAGCCACAGAGCTGGATACGTTTTGCTGGCCTGGATTCCAGTGAACAGTTCTCTTTGCGCCGTTCGGTCACCAAGCTCAGTCGTGCTTAATACCCTTCTGTTTTTACTGTTGGCAAATGCCTGAATGGACTTCAGCTCTAACGCTGCGAAGGGTACTTTCTGTCAAGAGTTGTCCGGGCTCGATCGTCAAGCAACAAGCCAGCCAACAATAAGTTCGATGGCGCACGGAAATCCAAAAACAAATATTGAAGAGGCTAAAGAAAGACGGATTGGTTTACTATGCACTTTGCATTCACAGAGTGTAAGGTCACTAAACGCGCCACTTACAATCCGGGCAGAGGCTCAAAGTTGTGGAGCGTTTCACGCAAACCTTGGCGTCTGATGCTTCGTGGTAAGCTGCCTGATGTCGTATGATGCTGACAGCTTCCTGTCGCTCAAAATACCTTTATTCTTACCTTCACTTACTCAAAACTGGACCGCGTATGTGTGCGCCAACAGTTTTTGAATCCCCTCATTGCACGTGGTCAAGTCTGGTGGAACGAGCAGTTTGCTGCGGGATGGGCTGGTGTACGTGGGGTTAGGTTGGCGTAATCTGGCAGCTAGACGTCTGATAAGCGGTACGACGTGGGGATAAACAGAGGTGGCAAATAATTTTCCGCTGTGGAAGTGAATGTTCTCATTGCAACTTTGCTCAGCACTAGGGACTTGAGGTAGCTCAGTGGTTAGGGCACCAGCTTACGGATCGGAAGTTCCTTGGTTCGAACCATATCTCAGCAGCTCGACTGTTCCCGTCTAGGCTTGGGCAACTTGGCAGTAACCCAGCCCTCGTTCCTCCTTCCGTGGACATGATGGCTAGGCACCTGAAGAGTTTTACAGCTGAACGATTATCCCTTTTTAGGGACTTGATGGTCTAATTCAAGTGCGGAATGAATACCTGGAATGACCGTGGGAATGCTGTCGGTGAAGTGAACAGCAACAGCAACACTGTCACCACAAGTTGACGATAGAACCCTTCAATCAGACAGTTTGCTTTGACATAGTATGCGGTAGTACGAATGCCATGATGACCTAACATATTAAGAGTCCCAGAAAACTAGCCCGAATGGAATAATCTTGCCGGCGGCCTTGAGGGACTGGACAGCCGTACACTGTCACCCAACGTTCCATAAACCATCGGACAACGATTTCACCGTTTACGGATGGCCTCGGGTCATCGAGTATAGCAGTAATTAATAGATCACACCGTTGGAGAACAGCAAATACTCGACTAAGTCTATATGGCTGGGGACCAAACGAGAGCTAATGGGCGACGGCGTGATGTTGTATTTCAGCCCGTTGGCAATCCAAACAAGTTATGGCCCACTGGCGTGTATTTTTCTGCATGCTGAGCTGGACATACTGAGCTGAGATCAGTTTGGCCATGGCACGGACCCTGGGCGGGTAATATCATGCCATATAGGTACGGTACGGAGTGGGTATCCGGTGGGGATGTCGCAGACAACGATGATGACTCAGTTTGCAAAGCGGGCAGTTCTAAAAAGTAGTTGAGAAAATTGATTCCTCACACTGGGCCACGACCGTGGCATTGAGGTAAGCCGTTTTCCTTCTTCCTTTTGAGGAAAGGGTGGGTTGTGTGAAATTTCCGGAACACAACTACGAACGTCTAGTAATGCCAGCAAATTCCTCGGAATGCCGAAGGCGCGCATTTATAGCGTTGTGATCGGGATCATCGTTGTCTCTGGAACCTTTGATGATACATGTTAGATGTAAGAGACCGCACCTGTTGGATGTGCTTGATCAGTTGTGAGGACGGTGCAGATGTTTTACGAATGTTGGTCGCTTGCTTCTTTTGAGCTGCACGGCAGCTGTGCACCGAAAGGTTGCTACAGCTTAAAATCTGTTTGCTTTGTTGTTTTGCTTGGACCTCACAAGATGCATGTTGCCGGCATTGCTACGGTGTATTTGATTAGCGCTCTTTAAAGCTTGACCAGTGTAGCGGGTGGTTGCGCTCGTGAGATGTTGTGCACCATCATCTACAACCAAAACTCACGAATGGTTTCTTCATTACAATATTTATCGTCTTCGGCATGTTGCGCTTTGGCGTTCCAACTGAGGTGGTGTTCACCCACACACTCTGATGGCCTCAATCTGTTACGAAGCTTGCTGATGAGCACAACTGACAAATGGCGGATAAGCACTTTTCGAAGCGTTTCATGCGGTGCATCCTTGAGTGACTCCAGGAGATCTGCGTTGTCATCATGCCATCGTAGCGCGGACACGATTCGTTAGTATCTCCCCAACTAGGTCGTCGTAAAATGTTTCCAATTCCAATATCAGTGCGAAGGTTGGGCATGGTAGAGAACATGAACCCGACAGTGGACTGGATTTCCACACATCGATGAAAGCATCTATTGTCCTGGGTGTCTCAGGATGCCTATGCTCACCATCGTAATCTTGGCTTGTGGCCCGCTTAATTTCCAGTTGTCCTCGCTTACTGCCGACGAGGTAATATTGGTTTCTAAGCTTATCGTCTTTCCGAGAGCTTGAGGCTGAGCCATTTTTACGCCATTTACGGGTCCTGAAAAAATGGATAGCCTGTTGCATAGTCATATCTGTCGAGGCCTCACACTGGATGTCTGGTACAGTCGCAGGCAAGGTACCAACTGTTTGGAACAGCTTCTGGATGGTGTGGTCATCGATGGACAGGGCAGCAATGACGGAATCCTATTCTGGAGCAGTATGACTGCCGCTCAGTCATGAAAGTGCATCCGCTTGGCCGAAATTTTCTGTGTGGAGATACTGAATGTCGAAGTTGTAGCCAAGCAGGGTGAGAGCCCAACACTGCAGCCGATTCGTGGAATAAGCGAGCATGTCAAAATTTGGGCCAAAAATGGACAGCAAAGGCTTGTGGTGGGTCAGGAGGTTCAATGGGCGTCCGTATATAAACTTGTGGAATCGGCGGAGGGTAACTACTAGCGCCATTGCCTCAAGTTCAATTTGACCATAGTGTTGGTCCGTTGGGGTTAGCGACCTGGATGCATGTATGATCGATTTCTCAGTTCCATCAGGAAATACATGAAAGCTGTGTTGTATGGGTGCGAGACATGGCCTCTGCGGAAAGGTGATGTGAGGCGTCTTCAGGTTTTCGACCACCGATGCCTCAGAAGCGTGGCTAGTTTTGGATGGCGCCATCGTTTTAGGAACGAGGTGATTAGAAAACGGGTATTTGATTGTGCCCCAGGTACTTCAGTCAGGGAAGACACCCAGCACAGCCAACTACGGTGGTTCGGTCATGTGCTACGCATGCCGAAACACGGTCTACCGAGACGAGTGTTCTCCGTTCCTCCTTCGGAATGTCGCAAACCGCGAGGTGGACAGTGTATGACTTGGTAGAAAAGCGTGAAAGAGATCACGAAGAGTCTGAGTGTTGTTGGTGTTGTACGCTTTCCATGATGGGGTCCCCGTAACCCGGCCTGTGCTTGACTGGGGACGTTGCAAGAAATGGCGGCTAATCGATGTCAGTAGCGTTCGTGCGGTCAGTTTCTTTCCAGATTGATTGAGCAGTTAAGTGTGTAGGCACCTCAGAATGCTTGATATAGGCCAGCACTAGGTCCCCTCCCTCACCTACGCTTTTTCTGTTCTTTTCACTCTAGAACTTTTACTATCATTATATATATCTCCATGTAATTAGACGAACTTTATGGTTGTACACAGTGAAGCATCAGTGTCAACACTGATGTTGCTCTCTTTGATAATGATGATGATGACAGCACCGACAACGTGAGTGGAGGCATCAGCTGTCACGACAGTCGGAAGCTTGGGATCCTAGTGCGTCAGTAAGATTTCGGAGCTGAACATGGACTTGAGCTGGCAGAAAGCAGCTTCACCTTCTTCTGACCAAACACAAGGCACGTTTTTTCAGAAGTCGATTGAGCGACGGCAGAGCACTGTGCAATGCTAGTGAAAATGCCGAATAGTAGCTGATGAGACACAAGAAGGGAGCGAAGCGTAGTAACATACTTGGGAACCAGCATCTGTTAAATTATTCGTACGTTCTCGGGATCGGCGTTTCGACCGAAGGCATTGAAGATGAACTCGAGATACAAATGGCCGTCGTGAAGAGCTGACACTTTTCAGAACGGAGCTGAAGGACGTTGTCCTTGGTGACTTGAAGCACCATATTGATTCGCCTGCGCAGTTCATCGGGGGACACCTATGACGCCGATTGATGTCAGTTTATGTCAAGGACAGAGTTTAAAGCAGTGGTTCGATCCATACTGCTTTATGGATCAGAAACGCGCAGAGGACATACGGAAGATGTCAGTGTTTAACCATCGGTGCCTCCGAAGCATTAGTCAAGTATGGTGGGAACATCGGATTAGTAATGGTGGGGTACGCCAGATGGTCTTAGGAAGAAGGAACTCTCCCTCGCTAGATTAATTACTCAGGCTTCATAGGTTACGTTGGTTAAGACTTGTACTCCACATGCCAGAAGGCCGTTTGTCTCACAGAGCTCCTTTTTGCTGAGTGGGAGCGATCGAGAGTCGGACAGTGTATGAACTGGAAACGAAATCCGAAAACACTAACCAGTTCGGGTCGGCAACTGCCGCCTCCCTGGTTGGGGACCCCGGGCCTCAACTCATCAGTGGTTAATGGCATTGGCAGGAATGACCCGATCGCACAGTCAGTGGCGCTCATGCATCAAGGCTATCGCCTTTAACACGTAGCTACCCAGTTCCCGAACTAGCCAAGGCCTGGCTGTGTGTCCCACACCCTTTTTTCCGGTAATCGAAACTGTAGCAGCCGGAACCAATGTGCCTATGGTACACGGTTTATAGCTGATAAATCGAATCGAATCGAATCGAATAAGCACATCGTCCTGGTACCACAACTAGATTGTCAGGGAGGATAGTGCCCATCAACTGCTTGTAAATCCAAATTGTAGACGATTATATACGTACAGACCCCTGTGCGTGCCGATGGTCAATAGAGGTTGAATTTCCGGCGCTACTTCTATCTGCAGGTATGCATCAGTTGGGTCAATCTTGGCGATTATTAGACAAATCATCGGGTACCGGCAGTGAGTAGTGGTGCTGTTCGAGAGCTGCTTTGAGAATAATAATCGTTCAGCTGTAACACCCTGGCTGTCATGCCATCAGAGGGAAGCACAAGGGCTGGGATACTGCCAGGTTACTCAAGCCTAGACAGGGCAAGTTGAAAGGCAGAGGTCGAGTTCGAACCACGGACCTTCCGGTCAGTAAATTAGCCTTCCTCCCCCAAGGAAATGGAAGAGGTGCAGAGAGCCGGGAATACACGAAGATCATTTCAGTTGATCCGTGCAACCGCCCCTCGGGAACCACTTGTAGGCGCAGCCGTCCGGGATCAAGTGGCGCGACCATCTTCAGTAAAAAAGGACGCCTTGACTGCTGGCCGAGCACTTTGGGTAGTTCTCGTGGACACTATTCATTTGGATCCTGGGATTGAATTACTACCCTGGACGGTGAACTTTGAATCCCCTACGGCCTCGGAGTTTTGTGCCTGCGTGTGACCTCTCAAGTGCCACCTAGATCGTAGTCCGGACGATTTTCCACGAACGCGTTTAAGGATTGGGGTGAAGCCGTCACTTAGCAGTTGTCTGATCTGTTTGCCTGTATTTGGGAACATGTAACCATCCCAAACAACTGGGAAGAATCAATGACAATGCCCATGCTCGAAAAACAGGGGCCGTAGTGAGTGCGGTATCCACAGCGGGATCAGCTTGACTCCAGTCATAACGAGAGTTAACGTCACGTGCTCTTTGCCGCCTACGATGGCCCTTGAAGTATTGGGTCTAGGACAGCAAGTGAGATTCCGGCCTGGTATGGGTTGAGTTGACCGAGTTTTCACACTGTCTCATGTTCTAGAACAACGTCTTACGTATAAACGACCCACAGTTTTCAGTATCCCTGGACTTGTGAGGGGCATTTGACTCAGCTGACCGGTCTGTTCTCCTTAGGGGCGAGATGGCTCAAGTGGTTAGAGCGCGAATTTACTGACTGGAAGGTCCGTGGTTCGAACCGGACCTCTGCCTCTGCCTCCCGACTTCCCCTGTCTAGGCTTGGGCAACCTGACAGTATCCCAGCCCTCGTGCTTCCTTCGGGTGGCATGGCAGCTAGGCACCGAAAGAGCGCTACAGCTGGGCGATTTTATACTGTTCTCCTTATCACCATTGCTCAACAAGGCATTTCGTAACATAATAAATTCTTCGAATCGTCTGACTTCCTGGCGTGTAGGAGCATACAGAGAGTTCTTGAAAAGCTTCCGTACAAGCATACCCACCTGCTGTATTTTATTTCATTTAGTGGTCGACGAGATACATAGACGGGTTTTGGAAGGTCTTTTGCACCCTGATGTTCAAATAGCTACTAACGAAAACCCTATCGATCTCGAATGTGTTAGCTTCTTCGAACAGGATAAGAAAGCACATGCGTTTTTGGTTGAAGTAACTAAAGTCATCTGGTATGTGGTTTGCTAACACAAACTCTATGATTATGCTTCTGAACACACATACTGAACACACCACTTATAATCCAAAGGGTGGCACTCGATTTTGTAGAGCTATTTAAGTATTTTGAAGGCTGTAGTGGTTCAGATTTTAGAGTGCATGAATCTCAGGCTAATTTTGAGATACATGTGGCGGTAAGGTGGTGTATCCTTAAACCTCGAAGGAATTGTGTATGAGACCACAGTACGCGCTGTTTTGCTGTATGGTAGTTAGGCGTGGTCCCTGTGCGCAGATGAACTGAGAGGTCTTCAGGCCTATGGCAGTCGTCGGAATCACGCTTAGTTAGTATTAGACAACCGTACCGAACATCGAACATTTCACAAAATTGCCTTAATTAATAGTCATAACCGGGGCCTAGGTGCCATGCAACGATGCGATCCATATTGCTTGGCAAATCAGAAACGTGGCTTCGATGGGTGAGGTTAGACGACTGTCAGAGTCTCCAAAGCACTGTTCGAGTTTGGTGAGGACTTCAGGTACGCCGGACGGATTTAGGAAGAAAGAAGCATCATGCGACGTACGGGCTACTCACGCTTCATCAGTCACGCTACTTAGGACGTAAGTTCCCACGTCTATCCTGTCTATCCCTCAATGCTATTTGCCCAGTCCTGTGCTAAGGCGAACGGTCTATGTTCCATCAACCATGAAGTATGAAAGCACTATCCAGTTAACTCAGTCAGACTGACAACTGCCGCCTTCCTGGGCAAAGGCACCAGGACTAATCTCATCAGTGATCAATGATATTGACAAACATGGCTCATTCGCGCAATCAGTGACGCTCCCGACCAAAAAGCTATTGCCTTCAATGTCCACCTGTCTAGTCTCCCGTTTCTTCGGGCAAATAAAGTTACTCTAATCGCTTGTGTCATCGCCTGCAGTGTCTAGCCGGAACTCCCCTGCTATATCTTTTTCAGTAGCATCAGGACCCAACGTGCCTTTGATGTATGGTGTACAGCTGGTAAACACACACACACTCACCCGCGTAGATAACACATTCGTTGCGATCAAGTGTGATAAATTTAGTGGTTTCTACCGACAACAACTTAGATTCGCACAGTAAGTCCAGTTTGGAGCTGGAGTCCACTTCGAGTCAACTGCCGTGCCTAGGTTACATAGCACACAACAGTGGCGGAAGAATACAAACTATCAGAAACTGGTGGGCACTGATGCAGTCTTAAACTACTCACCAATCCATCCAAATACAAAATACTTTCGTATGGCTTCATCGATGTGTAGTCGACTAAAGGCGCTGTGTTCAGATCACGTTGACTAAACAGCAGCACAAATTGAGTTTTCAAAAAGGAGACTCCAAGAGAGCGGACATCCATCTAGTTTAATTAGGCGGAAACTGAGACAGGATTCGACCTTATTACCGAGATCCGACAGGATTTGAGCCAGAATAGCAGTCATCCTATAAAAACATGAACATCTGAAACCAGTAGAAGAATGAACAATACGGCTAACATTAGAATAGAAAAATGTGCGCTTGAAATAGTCCAGCAGTTGAGGCGCAGATTTACTGACCGGAAGGTCCGTGTTTCGAACCTAACCTCTGCCTCTCGACTACTACTGTCTGGGCTTGAGCGACCTAGCAGTATCTCGGTCCTCGTGCTTCCTTCTGGTGGCATGACAGCTAGGCACCGAAAGGATGTTACAGCTGTGCGATTATTTTTTACATTTCAGTGTTGCTTCAATTGATGGGACCAGGGACTACATCTGATTATTACTTTTCTGCCGAGCACTGCTACTTTCGTATTATACTGCATGAGAGAAACGGCGCAATTGGTGCGTCAACTAGATTAGAAACCTATTCTCTTTTCTGTCTACATCACTGAAACCACTTTCGAATGTGCTTTAGTCTTTGGAGCGTGTCTTCGGAGCTTATATCGGAATTGTATAGTCTATGTTCTCGTCAGTTCACTCGAGTCAAGGAAATATCTATACATGTACATTCGATTTTGTGAAGCTGAGTAGACACATACACTAAGAGTGGCTTTTTCTTCCAAAAATTAGCTTTAAAGCACGTCAGGAATGCATGTTTCTACTGCAAATGATCTGATTCACTGCAACTTTCAAGGGAATGTATTTGATTTGTTGTCCCTTCCCTAGATGAGAACGATGACGAGGACGAACGATGCGCACGGAGAAAATCTCGCTTACTGGAACCTCATCCAACCACTGCACATAGCCCCCGTCCTAACGAAACCTCCAATCGGCGTAGATCAGATGCTGCTGCGCCACGCGGTATTTCTCAAACACAAATCGGGGAACACTACGGTAACTGTATCAGATTGGCAGCGGAGAATAAGATAACGGCAAAAAATGCCTTCAATCTGCATTTGATTGATTACATGAGTGATATGTTGAAGAATGAGGACTATGCCAGTTTTCAGGTAAGACCACGCCAGCGTAGCTGGTATAATCAAACTAGTATCAAGTCTTCCTGCGTTGAAATAAGGTTGTCTTGGCAATCCGTAGTGGTCTCACACGATAATTAGGTCTTATAACTTGTATCTCAAGTTAGAAGATTCTAGATCTCTATCAGTGGCATTTAATACATTTATGTTGCCTGGTGTTATCTTGATTCACTGTGTCTTTGAATTGTCTCTACATTTGAAACGCCATGCCTCCCACTTTCTAAGCTTGTATTGACCTCATTAACCTCATTGAGGACACCATTTGTTCATAGCACAATGTGTGGCCAGTTCCAATGGGGTAATCGATTGTACGCTACTTTGTGATTGATTTGATGGAGTAAGTCAAGTAGTGCTCTCGCTCGCGCTGTTGTCCTCGATGCTACTATGCCGCTGCCCGTGAACATTATACAGACTTATAAATACCAAGTTGATTGCTCACAAGTAGTAGTTTCCCGAAAAAAATCATGATAACTGAGTAAAGAAACCCTTTTAATTGTTTTGACGGTTCAAATCAGTATGGCATTAAAAGGCGATCACTAGTCCACCCTCCTAAATTCCGTTTGTCCCCGAATCTCTGCTAACAGAGTTGTTACGTTGTTTTATTTCGTAGTGCATGTTAATCTTCGGTTGGGTAAGTCAGTTTTTTTAGCCATGGAGGGCGAAGTGGATCGATGGTTAGATCGCGAACGAAGTTCCGTGTTTCGAACCCATCAAGGCTTGGGTAACCTGACAGTATCTGGGCCCTTCGCTTCCTTCGGGTCGCATAGCAATAGGCACCGAACCAATGGAAAATAGAACGAAACAACGCACAATAACTGGACGTGCACATAGGTTCTCATCATTGCCTTTGTCTTCATTTATACACCCATATGTCCTTGCTTTCATCTTCGGGCCAGGATAAGTGTTCGCCTCACAGTATGTTCAAGCCTAGCCGTATGGTACAAAACCACTCGTTCCTAATAGCCTAGCGGAAAGGAGGCAACGAGTCCTATACAGAGAGGCCACATTGCATTGGTGTTAACCTGCCACATGTATTTGTCAGTTTTGAGTAGTTATGGCATCACTACTGTCGAGATAAACTCTCACCAACAACCCGATGCAGTCGAAATTGCACTACCTGAGTGTAGAAGGTGTGTGGTACGGTTCTTGTTATCCACTGCTCCCGCGGGTAAATACCCTCGTCAAACAACTGTTTCCAACCATTTTTGAAGGTATTTTACCGGACGAAGCTTGTTAAACGTGGATTTTTAAGAATGTTTATGTAGTCATTGATTATCTTCATTGGAGATTGCATTAGATGGCTTCACTCCTATCCTTTCTTCATGGGAATGAAGATTGCCAGTTCTTCCCTCGATGCGGGAGCCAAGATTTACGCTGGTCGTGTGGACGCAGTTCATCAAGAAACGTATCAAGTGCTTACCGGACTAGGTCGTTCAGATAAAGCCCCAATAGAGAACGCCGAAGATGACACTGATGGAGAACCTAGCACGCAACATCCCGCGAAACCTGGGCAACCCAGAAAAACGCAACCGCAACGAGACATCATACAAAAACAACTCAGCAAGATTCGATCCAAAGCTCTGACTTCCAAAGCGGACGTAAGTTCCTATTCTCTCATCTGTTTCTGCGCATATCGTAGCTTCAACACACTGTCTGTACTCCGTCACATTTATGAAAGGAAACTGTTCCAGAAGGGAAGAACTTTGCGGTTACAGGTATTCTGTATTTCGCGGTACAGTAAACTCAGCTTTAAGAGCACATTTCGAAAATGCAATACCTATAGTGGGACTGAGAAACACTCCCACTTTTGTTTCAATGAACAGCGAAGATTAAATATTCTGTTAGCTCAATGCTCTATTTGCCCTTCTCCCACCAGAATGAAAGTATTCCTTTCGGTGTGTAATTTACTAAGCAGTGTAGTTGGTACTTCTGGTCACAGATGGTGACTCGTCACACCTTAGCTTTATGGTAGCTTTTTTGCTCCACTGTAAACTTATCGACTTGCCCTGTCTTTCGCGCATTTCTTTAAGGATTTTTTTGGGAGACTTGTACACGGAGCAAAAACACTCTTGTTTCCCATTCTTCAATGATTGATCCCCCTTCAGAGTGACCATCAGTTAGGATAGGACGATCGACCGAAAGACAACAAGAACGTTTGGTTCGGATGCTTTCCTGTCCGGATAGATGGACAAGTCCAGGGTCTGCAAAAAGCTCCACCCAACAACGGACAGGAAGAGGATATTCTTTTCTGACTTGGTCTTACGGGATAAAGCTACCCAAATACCTACGGATCGAGTGTTGTCTTCGCGCAGAGCACTTCCTGCACTAGGATCGAGTGTAAAGTTACGGTGTCACAATCGTCTCGTTTCATCAGTCTCTGTTTGCGTTGAGTAACTGACACCAAGCACTGGTTAGAAAAAAAAGATGGTATAGTAAATAACTATACTCTTTTGGCGCCTTGTTCACTGTGTGATACTAGCAACAGAATAGCCCCTAAACTGTCATATGGTCGTAGCTTTGTAGATATCCGCCAGTCGTGCTATCAGGTGAGGGTTATGGGTCTAAAAAACCAACAGTTAGGGTTGAGTGGATCGACTGAACCGGAAATTTACTTTTGGACTAGCCATGCATGTCATTTTTACTTAGATTGTTTTGGTGAATCGTATCTACAGGGAACAAGTAAGACGAGATCGATATCGAGTTGTGAGCAGAACGGTAGTGAGTATTTAGGCGAGTGTTTTTAGACTTTTTGTTGCTGATGGATTCCAATTCTTCTGTGAGGAGAGTTCTCGTCGATTCCGTCGTGCGCAACCATTTTGCACTGCGTATGCCTAACACATGAGGAGTCTGTTCTGGGATCCCCTGGAATCAAGTCGGGCCGAAAAAGACAGGCAGTAGTACACTTAAGCTCTCGTTTTTGTACAACTAATCCGGCTTTTGAGCATGGTTATGCCAACGGCGTAGGGTTTACGAGTTTCAAGTGCCTTGCGGGGCACGAGGATACGGCAGTCGCATGCGAGTACAAACACAACAGTTGGCTACTCGTGAGTAGTTTAGAAAATCCGCAAATATGTATTCTGCAGCGAACTTAATGAGTCGATTGGCGGGATAATCTGTTAGGCTCTGATTCTGTAGAATCTTTATACCATGCAGAGCTTCACTCTTCATTTTGTGGCCCGTCTGTGGTTTACGAAGAGCTAGTCAATCTGCCTGTTTTGCATTTCTGTCTAATAAAATATGATGCCAGAAGCATTGTTCTTGCACTTATTGTCAAGAATCGCTTGAAGTTGGCCATGGATAGCTTATCTATGGCTTGTTCTGATAACTCCATCATTCAGAGTTTCGGCTGCTGTATACTGTAGGTGAGCGAGCTAATCGCACTTTTTCATTTTACTTCTTTCTTATTGCCCGGAGTGGTTTTATAATTGGACAGCAAAACACACCACCTACAGAGGGATCGTTCAGTTAAGCTAGATCTTCATTTCGACGGGATCCAGATACTGTCGGTAACAACCAGTTATTCTGTGTTCTCAATCGATAGCCCACAACATGGCCTACCACAACAGGATTTAGTGCTCCTGGAGTCCCACTATCACCCTTTCCCCCACATGCTTCTGAAGGAGTCCTATGAAACATTCCAGAAGTGACCAGTAGACGGGATTGCTGTGACAGTTTGATAAAATCCAGTAAGAGCTGTCACCCGCAACAAATAAGGCTTAACAAGTTCAACTCTATATGATCGTAAGCCTGGCAGGAAACTGCTTCTTATTCATACCTGTATCTTATTTCAATAACCGTCCCAAACTTTCTTCCATCCCAAGGTCGATCCGTTATTTCAACATCAGACGTCAGCCTATGACGATGGAGGTACCGCTGAATTACGCCTGAACCAGCTGCGTAGTCTGGATGAAACTTGTACCCTCATACTAGACTCATCCACTCCTGTAATACAGGCTGTCCAGCGGACTTCTGCGGAATCAGTCGATGTACTTGGACTCGCCAATACAATCCAACTCCTGCTGCCCGGCATGGCCAATCAACTGGTCATGTGCCCTAGTCTCAGAAACTTTCGGTTCACAGACTGGGATCTGAGTAATGTGAGTCTCGGGTTACTTTTTGTTGATGGTTTTGGGCCATCCTGACCAAAGTTACTAACATTTTTTTCTGGAACGTCGGCATGTGTTCGCTCAGTGCTCTCCGCCTATGACAGATCAACTGGCACAAAACTGACATCAACGTAGAAGTACTTTTTCAGCTGCTCTTATCTTAATTCAGCTTGTACCGTGATCTTGTACGGTTGTATGGAGTGCGTAAAAATTCCGATTCAAAACCAAATTCGAACGGTTTACCTTAATTCAGTAGTTTTGTCATGAAGCACATCTTGTTGCTGTCTTGATTGCTTCTACTTTCTGTTGAACCGACTACACCAACTATCCCCCTAAAACAGACACCCCGAATTAAGGGAGATTTTTCAACTTATCAAAATCCGTACGTGAACTAGGGACACTCTGCGGAACCGTACCAGAGCAAAGCCATATGTCTCTCTCAAGGGGACACTGGTTTGTTGAGTCGCGAGTCTTCTTACCTAATGACCTGTTATCCATTTCTATTCCTGAGCTCTTCAGTGAATCGGTTCAGGTTGCTAATGAGCCGGCATATTGCAGTTTGAAAAATGTTTAGCGAAACCACCGGATTTGCAAATAAAAAAGTGCATGTGGTCCATTTTATTTCTGGATGATCTGTCTCGTTGTCATAAGGTTGATTGTTGTGGGGCTATCACCTACGCAGTTAGCACTGATGTTTTCGCGAGGCATTGGTGTCTTGGTGGTCTCGTGTGTTACTAAAGGTCGTTAGAGCACTCTTTAAGTAGATGTATAAAATGCCCATTTTACCACGCTTTCCATTGTGTTTCATTCAACTCGACCAGAACCGTTCGTCACTGTCTCTTTAATTTTTTCAACTTCGCTCTCCCTTAGGAGTCCACCACTCTTCTGAGTCTCCCTCCATCTCCTGCAACTCCGGCTGGTGGAGACCCGTTGCCAAATGACGCCGACGATCATTTTTCCGACAATGCCATGGATGACGACAGTACGTCTTGCTATTTTTCCAATGTACCTGTGTCTAAACCCAGTATAAATATCCTTCGTCGTAGTTGGTATTCATTTGCTCACGTGACTTATAAGTGTACTGTTGCAACAGGGTTCTGACTCGCTTCTTGAGCTGTAATGAATTTGGCCCCATAAGTTGATCTGTGTGACATTTCGTTTCCGACTTCTGTCGTTGAATCAATGCTCTTTGAAATATAGTTTCGTATGTCGTTTAAATGTTTGTTATCCAGCGCACCGTATGTTTCGTTTGTGAGCGTATTTTTTTATCGTTTCTCTCATTTCACTCACAGCTCTCGTCGCCGCTCCCCCTGATGAGGTTGATCAGATTATCCCGTGTGGTTCGGACGCGGATGCCGCTTTACGCAATGGTAACGATATGATAGAGCGCATCCCATCCCCTTCAGAACCAGCTCGACAGGACACTGATGTGTAAGACCTGGCACTGCCTTAGTCGCTTCACTTTCCCTCACTTGTATTAGCTGGTCGCCGTACTCTGGTTAGACCAGTCATACTGATTTACTTTGTCACACGTTAAAAAAAAATTGATATACTAACTACAGCATGTGGTAGTTGACTTCGTTTTCCGTATCTCCAGAAAAGAGGCATTGAACATATTTTACGATACAACCTATCCTCCACATTTGTATTAGTACCTATGTAATATCACCTAATTACGGTATCAGAAAAGCCAGGCTCACTCGGTCCCACTAAAGTAGTGGTCGTAACAGGGCGAGAGTGATCTCATAAGTGAGCTTCAGCCATTAACCATTTTCCTTTCTGATCCATACCATTATGCCCGACACTCGTTATAACGACACCCTCATCCTCCAACACCTGTAGACTTCCGCAAAGTGCCTTTCTGTTGCAATTCCTTTGATGCTATCTTTCCTGGACTATCTGACATCCTGCGTGTGAAAACAGCAAACGCCGGTTGTTGCCAGCCCATATGTCATTGATTGCTTCGGTCAGAAAGTCAGCATTGCTGCATAATTCGATACAGTAGTTGGGCAAACGCAATAATAAGTTCGAGTGTGTGACGCGATTTCATACCAAGGCAATACCGTAATGCGTCTCACTGTTGATCACTGTCTGGTAGTACGTCTCTTGGATATAATCGCCATGCTGCAACCACTTGATCAGCACCGCCCTCTCAAACGACTTACCATCTCTCCCATAGCCGCCAACCTTTGTACTTTTGAAGCAGCCTCAGAGTCTCCACCAGATCCTGCAGAATCGCATGTGATGGTAGTTGGCCCAACAACCGCTGTTTGCACTGCATACCCCTACGTTGATTGCATTAATTTATCGATGGATCCAGACCAAATCTGTCCTGTAGATGCTCCCGTGGGGCCCTGTTATTGAAGAATTCCGGACGTATGACTTATGTGACGTTTATTAGTCCAGATGCATTGACTGAAACGTGACAAGATATTTCAAGGCATAGGTTCATAACGGATGTGATCGACAAGTAGCAACCGACCAACCTAATTGTTTACGGCTGAAGACAGTCAGAAGATACCTTGACATTCAAGAATGTTCCTCGGGAATTCGCTACATGTGCCAGTCCCAGCGTCGCCCTGTATTTATCTGAGCGCACATCCCTAATCGTCGCACGTCAAACTTTAGAAGACCCCCACAGTTTCGGTTAATATACTGGAATTTCATGCCCGTTTGGGAACCGATAGGGTTGTAGAGAGACCACATTAGCCTTAGCCCAGGAAAACAAAACCACATCGGGACATCAATGCCTCAACTGTTGAAACGTAATTTCTACCAGGCAGTTCATTGCAGCATTTCAAGTGGAAGACGTAGAAGCCTGTTCCAACCACTTAAATAAGCCCAAAAAAATTTTATTACCACAGTTTCAACATTTTCTGTTTTGGTTCTTTAGCAATGTCTGGCTTATTTAAATTAATAAGCCTATCTCCAGCTGGCTTCTTTCTCGGTCATTTTATTATGGGATATAGGTGTTCCTCTCGCGTGGCGAACATTTTTTGGTGGTTTGTAAACAAGACATTGTTATTTATTGGATTTTTTGTACAGGGACACTTTCATAACAAAGTTTTTAGTACAAGACACATCAAACCAGAGTAAATCAAACGGCGTCAGTTTTTGTGATCGTCAGCACATATCGTTCTGTTTGACTGTATTGGTCTCTCAAGCTGAAAACATATCCGAATCTACCATCTGATTTTTAATGCGACGGGATCACATGATTCCCGGATAGTATTCGTCACTCAGTCACGAGAGGGCGCAGGAGATGAGAATATAAATTCCATGTGAGACCTAGTTATTTCGGCCTAAATGACCTCCATAAATAGGGGGGTGTTACAGTTAGCTGTAGTCTTCAGCCCAGTACTGGGACTGGAGTTCATAGAATGTTGCCTGGCTGTTTCCTTTTACCAAAAGGTATCCTTATGCTCTTAAGTCACCCGAATCCCTCGGTCAGTATCCCTACAAAGCCCACCGAATCTTTTCCAAGTCCGTTTCCTGTGGCGTTACTTCCGTTAGTATCACTTCATCTCTTCTTTATTTTGACAGTCTGGCGGACAGCGAATTGTTCGTATCCAGTCTAAAAAGCATGTTGGGGAAGCAATACGAGCATTTTGGTCAGCTGAACGATCATATCCTTGGCATGTGGGCCGGTCCTGAGCATTGGAGGAAGAAGACAAAACGTCGGCGATTCGATCCTATCACAGGACTGGAAGGTAAGCAGCTATATGCTGTTTTTGTTTAACCCGGTGGCGAAATGGCCCAAGTGGTTAGAGCGCGAAAGGTCCGTGGTTCGAACCCGACCTCTGCCTCTCAACTTCCCCTGTCTAGGCTTGGGCAACCTGGCAGTATCCTAGCCCTCATGCACCCTTCGGGTGGCATGACAGTTAGACACCGGAAGGGTGTTGCAGCTGAAAATTTTTCTTGTTTAACCCTTAGTTTTTCGACGTAAACTGTCAGACCTTGTTTCTCTGTTGCCACAGAAACGTCTCTTAACTTATTTGTCATACTTAGTCTAGATATAGCAACGCTACGAATCGGTAATAAAGCTATCTCATTTTTATAAACATATCGGTGGTTCGTTACATCATGATCAGATTCAGGACGCGCACTACTCGACATCATTTTTACTATGTCCCTGTGCTATGAGCACGAGATGCTAAATAAGCCAACGCAATTTAAAGTCCACGCGTACTTAGAACCCTATAGTGGTTATGGGATCCCAAATCCTATGAATTCATTTGTCCGCTAAACCCATGCCCACAAAGTCCAGTTCTGTTGGATGGAAATGAGACACAAAAGGATGGGTAGCCCGAAACGAATGAAGTGGGCTGAACGGCCCTTGCCTGGCGACGGCGATTCGAAAGTGAGAAATTTGGTCGTCATCGTAGTCATTTACAGAAACACCATTGTGAGGACACTGTTACCTAGGAGCCTGACTATCATATCCATTTATATTTGTAAAGCCCTAGTATTAAGGGGAGTGGTAAGTGATTAGGTGAAGCGGCCTGACACTGAGTAGAAGGTCGAGATAGATAACTCAGATGGACTTGATTCTATCGTAATATCGTCCGGAAATTCGGGCAAATACATTTGCTATGGTGACTCTGTGACATCTTAGGCAGCAATTTTTTATGTGGAAATCTAGCTTTTGGCATCAAATGGTAAAAGTTGCCGCTGCATATTTTGCCCCATCAAAGTACTTTCCTCTATCCTGTGTATGACCAAGGTGGATATATACTATCCCAGCTCGTTGACACTTATTGTAGAATCTTGGCTGTTTTCTCAAAGGAAACTACTTACAGGGTTGCTGAAAACTCCTCGAAAGCCCACGCCCGATTTCGCCATTCTTGGGGCTCATCAGGTAGGCGCGGTTCTCGAGATTCCCTCAATTGTATGTTCTATTTGAACCCAAATTGCACAAATTTCGACACGTACGCACATTTGCATATCAGTTTGGTTTTCATGAGGGACTCAACTGAATCTCTCGCTTACGATATTCTTCAATTGAATGCGCTGCACAAAAGCCGCGTGTTTGTCGAAATCTTGACTGCTTTTTCCATCTTTTTTTGGATACAACCAATATAAATCATACGAGATGCGTTTTGAATCGGTTAGGTACTTTGTTGACTGGGTATATCTTCGTGATGAAGGAGCTCAATTCCTAAGCATACATGTATAACCTGGGGAATAACTTGATGCGGCTAAATAGTTCCATCAGCTGGAAAAAGGTTGGATAATTCACTATCTTAGGAAAGTTTGGAAAGTAATCTGTTGCTCCGCTTCACTTCAGACATAAATGCTTCCTCGGGCGCAGCGGCAGGGCAGGTTCATGTCTCAAAAAGGAACACTGTGTGGTAATAAATTTACCTATCATCTTGCAGGCATTTGTAGAAAAACCTATTCAAAAACACCATGAGGGCTGTAGACACGTCCCAACGAACAAGATGTAATAACGTATTTTCTCAGCTTGGTTCTCAGTCTGTACCTTCCAAGCTAGCGTTCCCACCAAAACAACCACCAGTACAAAGTGTATCAATGCCCAAAATCAGGTCAAAAACACTTGTATAGCGTGTCCCGTATAAAGTGTATGCGGCGACAACATTTTGGAAATTCGGACGCCTGGGTGCGACATTGGCAACTGGCATTCGGTGGAAACTGTTCTAGACTTTCGGCCAATCAGAAGTCGCCTTGATGCTGTACCGACAAGCGGACCGATCTCCTGGCCGATTGCGTGCGAGATAGGCTTCTTGGCCGTAGCAGCGCATAACTGCGAACGGTTAAGCGGTGTCAGTGCGGAATTCCGCCTAATGCAAGCTCTGCTGAATTTCTTGACCAAGAACCGATTTGACCGAGGGCACGGCTATTAGCAGTTTGTGCGCCAAGCATGCAACACATTAAAGCTGGAGTTTTTTACCCATTTATCGAGGAACTTTGTGTTTCATGGATTCGTTGGCAAGCATTTCAGATTTGCTGATTCTGTCGTGAGGGAGATCTTAGGTGTAGTGATTTTTTTGTAACTCAGCGGTTGGTCAACCTGAGACACCTCCTGACCAAGACCACCCAAAGTTATCGAAACGTCAAGTCATAGAAAACTGCCCTTAACGGCATGTTTTCCCATAATTAATCAACCCAAATAAATGTCACACAATGCACAATGTGTGTCGACTTCATTCATACGGAATTTAACGATATTTCGCGCGAAAACATAATAATAATGATGATGACTAATCGCTCAGCCTGTAAGACCCTTTCGGCGCCCAGCTGGCACTCGAAGGAAGCATGAGAACTGAGACATTTCCAATTCGCCCAAGCCTAGACAGGAGCAGGCGTGATGCCGGGGTTCGGCTTCAGCCACGAGCCTTCCGGTCAGTGAATATGATAGAACATATCGCTTGCTTTCCCAACTGAGTGAACTAACAAACGGAACCATCGAGAGCTTCGGTCATCTTTCTCGGCTGTGTACGGCTTGTCATGATGCAGTAAAACTGAACCTGGATGAGATCCCCAACTGCAACAAGAACTTAAGTGATCTTAACATGACGCTACTCGTAAGTTCGATGAAGACTTTTGGACAGCTATTTTTTGGGACTAATCAGGTGGACGTAGTCCCCTAATTCCCATCAACCGGTTGAGTCTCCCGTTAACATGTTATTAACTTGCGGAAGGGTGTTTATCCCCATCTGTGACAAAATTGATAGTCAAGCGCGAAATATTATCCGGCGGAAATCAGGGGAATTGACATTCATGATGGACAAACAGGTAGCACTTTTTTTTGCTTTTTTGCTTTGCCTTATTTTTCAACTGGCATTATGGTAATCGTGAGTGAAAGCGAATCGCAGGCTACGTTTCCTTCACCTTCTCTTGTGAACTGTCCTCTTGTTGGGAACTTCACCTGTCCATGAACCTTTGTCACATCTTCGTCGTTTTTACTTCGAGATTAGTCAATTAATAATGTTGGAAAAGTATCACTGTAGACAATACATGGAGGACCTTTTCAGTCCCCTAACACAATGCTAACTAGCTATGTTCATTAGGGAATTTCATTGTAAAGCCAAACGTGGCTTGATTATCTTAGTTATTATATATGGGCAATATCTACATCCAGGTTTCTACTCTTTCACCTATTTGAACATTTCCTCGCGTTTCCAGTTACTGTCTCCTGTCTTTCACGTACTGGTGAGCAAAAACGGTTCTAATTTTATTTCTTTCAAACCTCATACTTGTTGGTTCCAGTTTGGTGAATTCGTTCCCATACTTATCAATTTTTTCTGAAAGTTCTGGTTGGGCTGGTTCTTCAGCAGGTGAATGCTTCGATCGGATTATCTTTGAAGTATTGACTAACAGGTTTTTGTTCGGTTGACTCGTTAATGATGGCGACTTGACGCATGGTTATATCCTTTCTTGGTTGTACAAAACTTGACACAAGTGTATCTCAGCGATGCACTTTTGCACTCTCGCTTTATGTGCCGGACGATCCCACTGTTTTTTAATTCGATCTATTTGACTGTTTTGAACCGTTCTTGGTGGCTGGTGTCCAGTCCTGAATGGACCAGTGACCCAGATATCTACTTCTTGTGGGCTGGGTTCGATATGCCAAGGTGTCAGTTATCCTGAGGAATTGAACACTACCTCATGTATAACGTGAGCTCAAGTTCAGTTCCTAATATGCCTTCAACTGAAGCAAATTCGCAATGATTCATTCCGCTCATACACGGCATATCGTGAACAGAAATTTTGCGAACCGCAACTGGAATCCTCTACTTGTCTTCACCGCAGCCTAGTTCACTTTCATTAAGGTTATGTCCTCAGTATTACATGCCTTTTGTACATTTTGAATCCGGTTAAGTATATGCCATCAAGTACGGTCACAATGTAGTGGGGTAGTGTGGAACCGGCTCTTTACTCCGATCCCCCTGCCCACTTATTTTTCATTTGCTCAAGCACATTAGCGGTGGCTCTCGAGATATTGATGTCTGGTTCCCTTCACACACACTGGACTGAGTCTTTCAGCCTGATTGACACTGAAATGGCTACTTCCACAGGGAAGCAGCAATTGCGCAACTCGTCTAACAGTGACCGAAACCCGCGCACTGTCAAAACAAGCATGAATTTTCGGTATTTGCATGTCTGTCAGCAACCCGCCTCATCACATCATTCGTTTGTTTGCCTATCGTGAGGTTGTGAACCGGTACCCGTACTATGCGTGTGGGTGCTTCGCCCAATCCTCGGCGTACGTGGAAACAAGTTTCCAAGGATGGCATTTCACAGAAAACTGCCAAGCGTGTGTTTCTCTTTGAGCCCTTATCTGTGCACGATCGTGGGAATGATAGTGAAAGCTATGGTTATAAAAGCCTGGGATATTTCAATTTCATTGATTGCTTCCGCACAGGATATTGACCATCCGTTTTTGATCCATCTTTCAAAAGTGATTTATATGATTAAATGCTGGTAGTAATCCATCTCAGCATAGTCAGGCTAAACTTAGGTATCCTGCCACATGACCACCAACTTCATAGGAATGCTGACCTGATCACCACTGACGCTTCGCTCCTTGTGGCCGCAGACTTATTTTTGATTAACTTTCAACCAAGAAGATAAGCTGATACCGCTTCGCATACCATACTGCGATGGAGGCAGATGTCGTATACAAAACAGCCAAATACCAACCCGAAATATACATTTTGTGAGGTTTGGGGCAACTGAATAGGTGTACTAAGGAATACTGGATCCACTTGGGTGCAGTGGTGCATAATCTAACGTCTCTTAGACGCCGGGAGTCGCAATCGTAAAACGCATGTCCGCCTTCCGGTAACATATTAGGACCACCAAAATAAGTAATTGGAGCTGTAACTCGATGTTCTAGTGGAGTGGGGGCATCAACAGTAGTTGAATGTCGTGATAGCGAAAAACAGGCCTACGAAGCAGAGATCCTGCATCATTTTGGATATCGCTTGCATCGTAGCGCAATGTTAACTTTTTTGAACAATACCCTATGTAAATCAGCTACCTGCTGGGATTATATTTTCGTTAACCTGGATTTCGCCTTCCTATGAATACTTGAGAAATGCTCTGTTATCATACATTCACTGAAGAGAACGATCGAACTAGTGACCGCTGCTTTCTCCTATCTTGCTCATAGTTAGGTAGTTTTATCTCTTGGGTCACATAGAGCACTAACAGGTTGCAAGGTAACTACTCACATGGTTGCTGAAAACTCTTCGACAGCCCACGACCGGTTTCGCCCTTCTCGGGGTTCATCAGATAGGCGTGATCCCCGAGTTTCCGTCAACCTTATGTTCTACTTGAACCCAAATTGGACTGTTTTTGAGAAATACACTAATTTGCAAATCAGTTTGGTTTTCAGTGGAGGCTCAATTGAATATCTCGTTTATGATGTCCTCCAACTGAATGCGCTGCACACAGGCCGCCTCATGATTCAGCTGGCACGATATTCGAGATGTCGCCCCAAGAAGGGCGAAACCGGTTGTGGGCTGTCGAAGAGTTTTCAGCAACCTTGTGAGTAGTTTCCTTGATGAAAATATACTGCGATATCTTGAATATCATGCCAACTGAATCATGAGGCGGCCTGTGTACAGCATTCAGTTGGAGGACATCATAAACGAGATATTCAATTGAGCCTCCACTGAAAACCATGGAACGCAGCAGTTTTCAGTTTTCATCATAGTATTTCTGCCCAAACCTACTGGACACCTTGGCCTATCCTTACATGATCTTTAACCTTGTTCTGATGCGTAAGTCTCTTGTCAGTGTTGATATACTGCAAGTTAACATGAACGCGAACTATTTGTACCACTCAGACTGTAGAATCCAGGCAGGAATTTGGTAAGGTGCATATTAACTAACCTGTATAACACCACGCTTCACGTATTTCAGTAACGTTGTCAGTTGTAGACAGCGGAGTTCACGGTTATGGTGCAATATCGTCTGGTAACATCTTCTGGTCTATCGGTGCCCGTGATGGTGTTGATAACGTGCACTAAACGGCTTCGGTGGTAGGTTCGAAAATTAATCGCTGAGTTGCTTTCGTTTACTGTTGGTCGTTTGGATCACCTCACTGCCGAACTAACTGTTTAGAGACGGCTTTTCTTGTGCCTGCTTCCCGTCATTGAATGTCTCTGAAAGCATAACTTCATTGTGAACTGTAATCTGCGTGGTTAAGCACGCCAACGTTGTCCTCCCCATGTTCTCGTGATACTTTTGGTGCTAGCTTGCAGTTTTATTGAACCAGGTGTTTGTTATTCACATATTATTGGAGAACAGACTTGTCCATTAACTTCTCAACTGGTCATTGCAGATAAAAGCTCGGGGAGAACAGCTAAATGCGGTTGAAGCGATCGTTTCCGGTTTGTTCAGACTGTAAGGATAATGGGATCATACAAGTCAGTTATCGCAGAGCATAGCCACTTCATTTGGATGGCATTCACGGTCACCGCGCTAGCTCACCTAGAGTTGCTCACTGTCGTCTCGTAGATTTTCCGATTTCACCGGCCTACTGGTAAAATCTTACAACTTCCACCAGTCTTTTATCCTCTGCTATACTACCTCTGAATCCACTTTCGTTGGTTTGGTGTTTGAATCTGGAGACTTCCTGTCGCTAATGCTTAGATGTTAATTTTACTCTGTTCATATATTTTGTGTTTTATTTCCAAGCGGACGCTGATGCTCAGAATGAAAATGCAGAAACTGACGTAGTGTTGGTGGGAAAAGACCGCAAGGCAAGTCGAACGAAGAAACCCAAAATTGCCAAGGTCATTTACGACCCTGCACGACTTCCAAGCGAAAATAGGACCAGGTTAGTTTTCAGTGACCAAACGCAACTATTGTGAAACTAGGCCGTTGGTTGTTTATCGAAGGCGCGTAATCCTGCGTAATCGACAAGCGGTTCCAAAGGGCTTGTCACTTGACTGACAGTTATCTTGTTGATGTTTCGCGCGTTGGTTGAACTATTTTACGCGATGCAGATGGTGTAGTGGCTCAAACTTATGTAAAAGTAGGGCTTAACTGCCATTATATTTGTATCTGAGTGGTTCAGCGCTGTGTTGGGTGAGGTGCTGCCAGGGTGCCCAAACCTGGACAGCGGGACGATTAAATTCCTCATCCTTGTTGTTCAAATGGCTGACTATGTTGCAGTGTTGGTTTGCACAAGACTAGCAAACTGGTCCAACTATTGGGGAACACGTTGCCGTGCGCTTTCGAACCCACTAACCCAGAAGGCCACGTTACAGTGTTAGTCAGATCTCTACCCATTGACCAAACCGGTCTGGAAAGCTGTCATGGGCCACTCCCAGTATAGCTCAATGAGTCATGGCATCTTGGTAAGGTCTAGTATATTTGTGACACTGTAGCCCGAATTCACAAACAGTCCTGCCCCATAAGTTTTTGGCGATTCCCAAACTTCATGTGGAGGTAATAAAAAACCTACAGCTAAAGTCACAGCTTTATATACTGCGACTGATGTGTTTCCAATTCTAGTTGATTTCTTAGTATTCCATCTGATAAAGCTTCGGCAAATCTGTTCAATCTTCACTAGACGGATAGCTAACCGATAACTCATTTCTCACGGTTTATTGATAAATTATAGCGTTCTGGGCTATGAAGCAAACAAGGATCAGTAACTATGGAAGGGAGCATGCTCCATCCGATCCTCAGGCTGACAGTCACAGGTGGACGCATCAACATCCAAACCTACTGATAAGCAACTGTTAGTAAGAGTGAGGGTTCAACAGATACTCGTCATTTCCGTTCCATGGGTGCGTCTATACCTTCTACGACTCGGTCCAAGCCAGTAAAATCTAGTGAACCTTCCACGATTTCGCGATATACGGCAGTGACGCAACAGTGCCAACACTGATGTTGCTGTCTTTGGTGATGATGATGATGATGTTTTCGCGATACCCTTTTGTATATCCTCGTCATCTTGCGTTTCGATTACTTTTTCACTGCAGACAATATTGACCCTGTACGTATGCTTAGTGCGGTGCTGATTGTTGAGGTTAGAAGAGAATTGTGTTGTAGAAAAATGACAAGCAAGTGAGCACTCTTCAATTTGCAGTGGTTATAAAGTGGACTTTGACAGATTAACGGGTCTCATTTTAGCATATCAGTGAGAAAAATTCGTTGTGAAGTTTGGATCTTCAGTTCGCAAGCTTAGCGCTAGTATAACCATGCGAAATAGGTTTTGCCTATGCGGCGTGAGTTTTAATGTTTGTTGGCTCAGTATCCATTCAGTTAATGAGACCCAGTTCAGCAAACTTCCTATTTCATCGACCTTCTATTCTGGGACCCTCATTCACCATTCAGTCCATGTTAAAGGAAGGATGTGTGGTACTGTAGTAAAGCTGCAAGTTACCCGACTTCAGAAAATCCAGTGGTTACCTCGTTAGGAAACGCGAGACAAAAAACGGAGGCATTTTTAGATTCATATTCCGGGTCGCGTTTCTGATGTCTGTGAAATGGACTGTCTCCACTCCGTTAAAAAATAGTCATGATCTTACGACATTTACATAATTGTCAGGATCGTCTTTCAACTATCGGAGGGTAAAAGCTGGGTAGAGAATGATAGAAGATATGGTGAGCCCAAATTAATGATGGATCACTCCATGTGGCCCAGGGGTATTAGTGCACTACAATTTTTCGGCACAAAAACTGACAGATTTGAAATGCCCGCAGGTCTGTCAACAGTATGGTGAAATCAAAATCCCAATATCCGTCTCATTTGTGACTGATAACTGTCTTATGCAAACAACGGAGCTTTCTGGTTTACAGCACCCGTGCAATCTACGCAGAATACCGTGTTTACCTCCAAAGCGCATTCGCTCACTGGTTTGGTAGTTTCAATCCGTCAGTGTTCGTACAATATTTCTCCCAGTAAAGATAAATCTACTACAATAGAATGAACCTACAAAAAGCTTATGGGAAACGCGTGTCATGGCTACCTCGGGCAGTGAGAGGAATCGTTTTGAGGAGTGTATTACTGGGTAATGCTAGAGTGACAGACCACCAATATGCATTTAGTGGTATCCCAGGTATTTGAAGTAGGTGAGAGCACAGATGGGTTGGATGCAGTTGACGACCTCAGACAACTTTTGGTTTGGATGAGTTGGATGTCGGATGCCTGTTTTGTGTGTGGTACAACGAACAGCCATAATGTCGTCATATCAGTGTTCGGTGACTCTGATGTGAACGGCTGAAAAATTCCCTGTGTCATCCAGTCATCATTGACTTTGAATTTTAAAATAAACTCAACTATCCCACTATGTTCAGACTCCCATATCTTTGGTGTGATGCAGCGTCTCATCGATTGGGCTGCATTTCTCGCTCTACAGTGTTGAACACTGCGATTAGATGCACAATGACTGATGTACTGTGGTTCGATGAACTAATCTGTCACCGTTCATTCCCGTCCCGCTGCATCCAGCGAATGACACGTTCCTGACGGTGACGGAATACGCCGTGGAATGGTATCATGTTCGGCTATACAATGAATAGTTTCGACGGGCTAGGACACAACAGGTTCCCAAATGTAGACTAATGTACAACTAGGGGTTTGGTTGACTTAAGGCCACTTTTTACAAGAAAGTTTGTTGTAAATCTGCTCGTCCAGTCTGGTAATTTGCTTACAGACGTTGGGTGGGTCCTGCCCAAACGCTTATTTATGTGTCCCCACGATTGATGACAAAGCGTTTGCAAACGAATTGCCAAGCTTAGTGAACGGATCGACAGCTACCTGACCTGCAAACGTCAGTGCGCCCGAGCTGCCAGTATTTCTACGTAATCGGGGATAAATTAGCAGACCTTTTAGGATCTAAGATGAAGGAGCAGTTGGTTGATTTCGACCGACTTGTGTCCATTGACGAACGTTGTACACCATTTTTCGTGTCACACGAGCATTCATTCATTTCAAGTGAAGTGGAGTAACATATAGCGCCACGCAGATCGTCGCACCGAGATTAAGTCCTCTTCCAGTCACGAACAAAATATTCCCTCCTACACGATAATTCTGGTAGTGAGAGACTTGTTGTTCTGCAAAGCCTTACTGTTGATCACACTTCTGGATTGGTACACTAGTCCTCCTCCCATACACGGGTTTTCTTCTGAAATCCTTGCTGGAGGTTAGCAGTAGCAGCACCTCTTCAGGAAGATTCTAACATTCATGTTGCCGTCAGTAGCTGCGTACTATGCCGCTCGGTTACAAGCGACTGGTTTCCAATGTGACTGGCTCGCAATTAAGCAGGATAGAGCACCTCATTCGTTGTTTGTTAATATCATCAGCAATGATAGAATATTATTGGGATTGGCTAAGGTGTTGCTCATTAGTTAATATTTTACACTTGAGATACTACTTAGCCCAGAAGTATCACACGAACCGAGATGAATTCCGAAAAAAAGATCGTCGACCAGATCCCACGTGATTATTTGCCCTTAGAATCATTCTTTGTTTTCCTTATAGCGTCTTAGCTCTCACCGCCTGATTTTTGCTGTTGTCCACATGTTAGGTCATATTTAGTTTTTTTAACACTGCCTCATACTTTCCAACGCAGGAACGGAAGTTTGGCGCGTAATACTTGGCCGAAAGGGGTCCTCTCAGAAGGCGTGCCTAACAGTGCAGCGGCCAATGCAACAGTTTGCAAGGAGCAGTACCGACAAAAAGCGAGTAAACAAATGAACCTGCTTCCGTCTCAGTGGACTGATGTTCGCCAAACGCTCTATCAGCTTTACAATCGTGAAGTTATTCTGGAGCCCACTCATCATCCGGAATCCAACTTACCACCAAATGTCAAAGGAATAGAGGTGAGTGGTTGCCATACTCATAACCTTCAGCTTTAAAAACTGCCTGCATGTTGTACAGTAGTAATAGGTGTCACGATTTCCGGAGGGACAGGGTGTGGATAGCTTCGAATTAGTGGCAGTAGTTGATCTGATTAACATATGGATCCAAGAGTGTTAATGCAATTTTCACTGGGGAAACCATGGGGGGAGTTGTGCATTGAAGGCAACAGCTTGAATGCGTGTGTGTGATTGGGCCACGTTTCTCAACGTCTCTGGCCATGGGCGTGTCCCTTCTCGAGCTCCCCATTCCGAGGAGACGGCAATGGGCAGCGCATCTGATTTCGGTGGTAATGACTTTCATACTTAATCGCTTGACCTCCCCTGGTACGTTTCACGCTCTGCGTAGTTGTGCGAAAAGTGTTCCGAGGAGGTCAGTCGGCTGACGTACGAAGCATGTGACCAAGCGAGCTCAACCCGTGGAGTGTCGTCAGGCGAGTGATCGTCAGTTAAAATTTGTCATTTCTCCTATCGGTTTGGAACTGTGGCCCGATGCTTGTAAGCTATTCGCGACTTGATCAGCCTAGTTCCTGAGTATTGAGCTCACGTCCCCGATTTTAACTCACCGCGAAAAATATGCACCTGGACATGGCTGATTCGATCATGTTGGATACCATGGTTATGAAGATAATTCTACTTGATTCTGTCTTGGAGATTTTTTAGTCCATTCATTAGTCAGTATCGTGTTTCAGGTACTGCCTCTAGTCTTTGTACAATATCAGAAAGATGGGGTCTATGGATGGTTCTGCAACTAATAAACATTCGGAAACTGTAGCGTTAGTATTGTGGCCGTATATTTCTTCCACCCTAATCGATTGCGTCAACAGCCACCAATGAGCTAATCTTCTGACCTTGAATGCAACTTCCATGTATATGGGCCACAAAAATTCGTCAGAGTGGAACCTTTGGCACTTTCATTGAACGGTCTAAATGTCTTGTTCCGAATCATCCACGATGAACAGCCATCTGGTGGGGAACACCCCTGCGCACTGAACCGGTCGTCTTAAAAACAGTCAGCCGCATCACATGGTGGGTACTTCTGGCTCACAGTGCTGATCAAACAGATTCGTGTACTGATTTGATTCAATTACCTTGTCACATTTGTCAACGTGTCAATTAGATCAATCTCTTACGGAGCACAGCTGAAGAAACAGAAGACATTCGCAATTCGGTTGACCTGACTTCTTTTTCACTACACACCGTCTGCTATTCTCTATTGACGGAGTTGAAGGCATGAAACATCAGCTGAGAGCTCCGTAGTTCAACCTCGACGCTCGCATTTCCTATGGCTTACTTGCCACGGTGCATTGAAGGGATGCTGTAGCCTGGATAATGTATCACTCCCGCTATCTGCTGAAGGAATTTTTTGTCGCTCAATTTGAGTAGCTCGTCTTTAGTTCGTTCGTTCGGGACTTGTATGACACAGTGGCATTAATCAGTGGCCAGTTCCTGCTGGTGTCCTCCAGCTACTGTCCCTAATTTGAGATTCGATGTTCATATCAATTTATGTCTAGAATAGTGCTGACCTATGAGGACTATGTTTTGATAATTTTGTTCCGCAGTTGGACTCCCAGTGAACATGTTGTTAAGTTCTCTGTAATCCGAACAGCAAATAAACATCTTAACGAAGGCGCAAAAGCGTCATTTTGTTATCGTTTCGGAAACGGTGATTGTGCGATGCATTACGGGACGATAGGTGACTACGAAATCAAAGTGATCTAGTAGTTGGATGCCGATCTTTCTGTTGTTGTTCTCGGCATCAACTGGATCCTGTTCCGTATCTCATTAGGTAGGTATCATTGTTGCAGTTGTGCTTCTGGAACAATGGAGGTCTAGGCGGTTACATGACGGATTGGCCTGAATCCCTGACCCTTTGTCACAGTGTTTTGACGGCTCCTTCTAACACAGTTGCATCCTCCAGTAGGAATCAAGCAGAAGTTTCTCTCTTCATATTCAGAACATGGACGAAAAGTGATCTATTTCCGAAGGGTGACTTTCCTGAAAGAGACAACTGTGTTCTGTCATAAGTTGGTCGTGTCGAACGACTTGTGTAAATCCTATTTCTCCTCTGCTATTCAAACGCAACAAATGAACCTGTTCTACTATTGTCAAAATCTCAGAGCTGTTTTCCCCTCATTCTACATTTGTGGTCCATTTCGCTGATCCTTGTTTGACTCTTAGTTATGGTCACGTTACACAAACAACATTTGGCTTCTGTACTCCTGAACTTCCATTTTACCCGATGATCTCGCATAGCGATTTTACTCCATTGGCGACGCATATGCTACTGTGGTGTCGTATCACGTCATTTTTTACAGCCAGGCGATATGGGCGTCGCGCATCCCAATTCTGAGTTCTGTGCAATCCTGGATCACCCCGACGGACCGCATACTATCGCACTTGATGCCATGGACGATAATCATTTGGATGGCGAACCACCAGACTCTCCCATCTGTGTTGGTGATGATGATGATGACGATATGGGACTTCCATTCCAAGGTGTATTCACTCAGGTGAGTTGCTCATTCCCTTTTTGGTCAGATTAAAAGTTTCTTGGCTTCATGAAACAGAAGTTGGCAAAGGCTAGTCTGTCTTTGTTTAGTACGACTAAAGTGATAAGTAAGCTTAAAATTCTCGCTAGACAGAACGATCCTTGGATCGATTAGACAGATGCATTGGTCAATAGCCCATCACGGTTGACACAAGCCCCTCATTTGAATTCCTGTTTGATTGATCTGGATCGATACCAGTTGAAGTGCCCAAACGAGTTGCTTCTGAACACTGGTATACGAAGTTACGGTAGCCGATGATGTTCGGGTCTACTGTTCCTAATATCTGTTCTCTGGTAAGGTTTGGATGGCTGATCATACAGTTCACATCTGCGCGTTATGTTTAGCGCAGATGCAAGACTAATGATTACATTTCGGTCGGCATAAAAAAAACAAATCAGGTGAATATTGCCAGCCTCTCTGCATAGGTTCATGGTTTTCTTAATGATGATCTCGCTCTGTTCACTAGAAAGCTTCCTGGTGCAACACCTGAATACCCCACCAAAATAAATTACGTACTAGGCCAGCTCCATCTGAAAGATATCCACAACAATGAGAGATTCTGCATGTTTTGGGAGTTCACTCATGTCCTCTCCCTAGTATTTTCAAGTGGTATTATTTGTTTACTTGTCTATTTATTTATTATTGCGATTTGAAACTAGACCGTGCGTTCTCTACTCTTTGGTTGTAGTTCCTACAGGGTGTCGGGGAGGTCTTAGTTTAGGTTGGCCCACTGGCATGATCCTAGACTGGACAGAAATTCCGGGTTTTCTCACTTTAAGGGGCGAGTTTGAGTGTCCTCGTGCAGTACCACATAAAACGACTGAGTTTCATCTTCCTTATATGTACTTTGAAGTCATCTGAGAATACAGTAGAGAGATGGTTGAATCTAGGGTGGAAATATGTTTGTAGGTTGACATATATCGAATTCTCCATGCCATAGTACACAGCAACTTTGCAGATATCACCCAGGTTCAACTCCATCTGCAGTGTATTAAAGCAAGCGAACTGCCCATGCTGCGATCAGTCTGTAGGAGCGGTTCGGAATCGACCAAATTCATTGAAATCAGCTGTTACTGTTCTAGGCTATTCCTACATACAATTAGCCCTTGACAATAGACAATTGGGGTATCAGTGCACTCAAGCTTCGATCCAATTTGCTCACTTATCACGCGTTCTACCAGTCAAGCTGTACAAATGATCACTTGCTTTCATCGAAGTGCTTTTCGTTGCAACTCCCATGTCTAAACACCTGAGCTTCATTTGACCGCTGTTATGTAGTTTCCCTACCGAGAAGTCGTAATTCACATGACTACCGAAATAACACCACTTTCCGTATCCTTTGCCCGGCAGTTTACCAATGCTCAGGGTGAATTCACTACTCTTGGTGGACTCGACCTAGTATCCCAGCCACGAAAGGTTGCACGCATTGAAATAGACTATGCTCGAACTGCAAAGATGATCAACGTTCGTCGTCTAAAATTGGCAATGTGGAATTTCCTCGAACATACCCTACCACATCCGCTCAACGGTGCGCGGTCTCCAATGTCTGTAGCCTCCACTTCCTCCGCGCCTGATGGTGCCAGTCTAACACCATCACTTTCGGGTGAAACGGCAGCTGCCCCAGAAGTTCCTGGCCCTCTCGCTTCAGAATCCATTACGTCACCCCAGATGGAAGGTCATCCGGATGTCAGGGTGCCTGGAGCAGTTAGCTTCCGAACTCTTATCGGCAGTCTATCCAGTCGAATCAGCTGGCAGATGGCCAAAGAACTCAGTATTCCTATAGCCTTCAATTGCCTATTGCACCTGTCTAATGAGAAGGTGAGTTTGCGGCCTATTTCCTATTTTCTGCCTATTTTCTTATTGTTTCAAAAGTCACCATAGTTTATCCCTCTCATCTTATTCTCCACGCTTTGTCCGGTTAAGACTACGTCACATAAATTGGTTGTACGGATACTCAGTCCTGGCATCCCAGAATCGATTCCTACGCATGAATTGACTTGTTGTGATCGTTTTGCTACCGTCCCTCGCCTTCATTCTACAGTATTCATATGTGTGTTTCCTCGGAGTTAATGCTCTTGTTTTCGGTCGCCTCATGTAATTTGCCTATTAGTGAAATGTGAATTCCAACTTTGGGCCCTCACAATATCAAACGTTCGGACGCCTATACCACGCTTTCACCGGGAGAAGTGATTATCACAATTTATCCTCAACAAAATTCCGCTAGATAGCTCCCTGTGAAAATGTAACCGAACTTTGAATTTTCCCGACTGCATCTTGGCCGGGCATAAATTCCCTTCGCACTCAGTATGATGCGTGACATTAATTAATTAATTAATTAATTAATCGTACTGCAATCCTTCGGATCGAGCTAAATGGCTCGCTCCAAATCTAGCTCTTTTCTGCATGGTTGTAGAACCATGCAGATTCTTCGTCGTCAAAGGGCGGCACTCTTGTTCAACTTCGTCACTGATGAAATAATGAGGCGAACAATGGACAGTCTTCAAAACCCCGGTGTTCAAATTGTTGCTGATGAGAGCCCTGTCGATTTGGAGTACGCTGATGAGATCGCTCTCAACTTTGAAGACCAAAGCGAAGCACAACCCCTGTTGAATAAACTGACCACCATCATACCATCTTTTGGCATGCGCCTTGCACCTTCAAAGTGCGAAATGCTTCAGAACGTGCCGTCTGCGAACATACCCCTTATAATTCAAGCAGAATCACCGGAGATTGTGGAAAACTTTACATACCTCGGTAGTTGTACTAGTTCTGACGGAAGTGTGTCTGATGAAGTCAGTGCAAGAATCTCAAAGGCTCGAATCACGTTTGCTAATCTGCATCACTTGTGGCGTCAAAAAGGCATCTCACTGGATCTTAAGGGTCGTGTGTACCTGGCTACAGTAAGGGCTGTGTTGTTGTGTGGGTGCAAGACATGGCCTCTGCGGACAGATGATGTGAGGCGTCTTCAGGTTTTCAACCACCGATGCCTCAGAAGCGTGGCTGGTTTTGGATGGCGTCAGCGTGTCAGTAACGAGGTGATTAGGAAACGGGTATTTGTCTTTTCTGCTTCTGGAATCGCGCGCGATCTACCCATGAACCGTTCACACATTCTCTGACTGTTCGTTGTGCGATGGGTTCATAACGAAATAGAGGTTTTTCATCATCCCATCACTTGAATTGCTTGTTTCTGCCCTCATACCTTGTGGCTGATAATTCAAGCACTCATTTCAGTCGATATAGAAGCATTTTTATTTCACATGGAATAGTTCCATATGACATCTTGAGCACTATTAATACAAGTCAAGCATTTTCAACGATTTCCGAAAGAATGAGGAAGTGTGGAAATGTTTAATTAAGCACTTGTCCTGTAATTGAATTCAAGCTATGGTGAAAAGTTGGGAAGAAACTGCACCACTGTTTCATCCTTACTAGTTGTACTCGCCCCCGTAAACTCCAGCGAATTTGGGACCCGCGTACTTTCGGCTAGTACAGTTTGAACCCCTGACTGTTTGGCCATCAACATCTGATCAACAGTGTGATTAGCTGTCATCGAGACAGGGTATGGCACAATTCATCTTTGATTTATGAAATTCGACTCATACTGTAAACGATTATTCGGCCTTATCGTCATGATACGTGATCTTTTTGTAGGCATGTAGAGATGGTTTTATGTAGTCATCTGCCTAGTCCACATTGGTAATACTGCGCGTGCCTAATTCTAACAAAGCGAATGATTAAATAGTCGCAGACAGAAGAACCCAAAGCAGGATGTTGTGTTTTGCCTCAAGGACGATTCCAAAACAAAAACTAATGTCTACATCCGCGTGTAATCCTTACAGAGTTGACTATCCTTACTTATTCATCCATTCGAATGCACCTGTTGGTTGCGTTTTTCTCCCAACTGGGCAGCGTTGGGTCCTTCGGTCTGATATTCAAAATGCCGAAGTATTTTTCTACAAACCGAGCAATAATTTGGTGTTATTAGATAGTGCGGAGGTTTTGCAGCACCCGATCTCGTGATACAAACCCATTAGGTTTTATAACTATCGGTCATGTGTTTTCACTTGTTTCACTTGCTACTGAAGACCTATACTCAGAATGCAACCTGAGTGGGATCATTTGAAGTCCCTCCTAGCGAGCAATCATACAAACACTCCTGATGGTTTTGGGGAGGAAATAAGCCTGGGCCATGCTATTTTTTACTTTCCAAAATAAAATGGTTTCCACCACGCTACTCATAGGATTGCTGGCAACCCTTCGAACATCATCATCTCCGATTAGAATCAATTTGGTGTGCAACTGAGTGTATTTCACGAATGGTTTTCACTAGTTTGAATATTTCCACCTTCGTTTGGAGCCTTTCTGTGTCGATTAAATCAAATCTACTACGGCACATTACTTCTGGCCATTGAGACGTTAGGCTATCCTTGGTGCGACTTAAAATATCCCAGCTTAATCCCCTTGAGCAGCTGTACTTTTCATCTTGAAGCCATTTTTTTTGTCTATCTCTCGATTCCTTCTTTTTGTCCATTTTATTTTAAATCGCTCTATTTGTTTAACCGTGTTCTAATACTTCCTGTTTTCCACTCCATAGGATTTGTATCTGGAACCAGTTCCGGGTTTTTCGGACATTTTCGTTTCCCAAGGTTTACCCGAATTTGAAATCGAAGCGCTCAAGGTGTATCAATCTGAGCACTTCCATTATGATGAGATAGGTCCAGATGGAAGTGCCAAACGACATTCTCGGTCGGATAACGTCAGACAGAAAAAAGCCAAGCGACATCGAGCGTCTACTTTGGATTCTTGGCTAGTGGATGGAGAACCGGATGGAATGCAAAGTCCAGCTTGATTTTATTCCCCTTATTCCCATCATCTGTTCGTTCCACCGCATTTATCCCTCCTCCAATGCCCAGGGACTGCTATTGCTCAGTGTTTTCCGTTTCTCATCCACATGTGAACCTCCATTGTTTCTCCCTCCTCAAACACTTGTACACAACCACTGGTTCACTTGCTTGTATTTGTTGTAAAATAACCCCAACGAATGTGTACTGGTTCATGCATCATCGTCAGAACTGAGGCTATTTTTGTATAGTTGCTAAATTGTCTCAATAAATATACATATTGTTATTTGCTATCCCCGATTGCCGTTCTTTGCCCTCCGTTTCGTTCTTGTTCTGTTCGGACATCTTCCATGTGGCCTGTAAGAATCAATCGATTTTTGTATATGGCTCAGATCGAGAAGGCTGACTGTGAAAGATTGTGTCCCATTGCTGCTTCCTCAGACGGACAACCTGTCCTAAAATAAAGTTTAAGACCTCCGGTGAAGGTATTTTGAGTCATGTTAATTTAGTCTGCTCTAGAACAGTAGGTCAGTAGACACTCAGGCATGTTTTTCACCGAAGATGCCGTATCTCAGCACTTTTGGGCACCAATTACTTCCTAAACTCTTCCGCTTCATTCGGCTACCAGGCACCTTGTCTTCTGCGAACTTTTGCGTTCGATTTCATTAAGGTCTTCAACCATTGCTGAACGAGCAGTCCTTAGCGATTTATACCATAACTGACCTAGAAGGCGTGTGTGAACCATGCACTCTCAACTCTGATGACTATCTGACCTCAGGTTGACTCACATTTTTGGTCCCACTACGGCTGCATTGTTCTGGCTACGAATCGTTCCGTTCCGTATTGCCGGTCAAAAGCCTGTTGCGCAATAGATAATCCACTAACCCAGATTGGCGCGCCTGCTTACTATTTCATGCGTCATTACTTTTGTGATTGAGTAAGTGCACTGAGTAATAGTACGGGCTAACTGTCATCAGTGATTACAACACCAGTTATCAACAATGAAACCTTGTCATTTATTTATTAGGAAAAATCTTGTTCTGTGAACAGTATTCGAAAAGGTGTGAGAATGTACACGCTACCCAGCCCAACCGCGTAGGTTGAAACCTATGGCGAGAATAAGATCTGCTCACATTCATGTCTTGTAACGTCACTAGTGCAAGAACGGTAACACACAACCCACCTTGACACTAATAAGAATCTTCGCTCCACTGAGTCACGCAATTTCCACTTCTCTAATTGCATGACTCCAGATATGGCCTAATCCCAGCCTGTTGCTGCTGGGATGCCTCAAGTGTAAGAAACACTGCATCTAGCTTCCTCAAACCCCCGAGAGAAAACAAATCTGTGTTGTGCGAAATGGCGCTTCAAGTTCATCTCCTATTCATCTTAATGAGAAAAATCTGGGACTCTTTACTGCCCGAAAAATTTCCAATTGTTGCGCACCTGGTTAAAAAGTTTCAACTGTCGAGCTTAGAATAAGTAAGTTGTGGAGAACACCATGAACGTTCATTCAAGATATCATCTGATCAATATGTGACGAAAAGTGCTGTGGAGGTCCTTAGGCGTATCTGACAAAATCTCGCATTCGCACACGTGTTCTTTTAACGTTAAATTATGAAAGCTTACCTCTGAGCTAGAGGTTGCAGCTAGGCGTGGTGGTAACTTCATATCAGCTTTCACAAACTGTCGGGAAAAATGTTGGAAATTCGCAGTTGATCCTTCGGGGTTGGGAATTTGCGGCGCACCCGGCCAAGGTGGGTCGCATCGTTGTGTATCGGTCTTTCGTTAACTCGGACGAAAGACGTACTGCGGAAATCTCCAGGTTTAACCACCGTTCGGGACCAGATTACTATTTCACTTGCTGTCCAGATACGGTTAGTCCGAAAAATTGCTGCTTTGAATCTTTACAGATTACTGTAAGAGAATAACTGGACTAGCCGTCGACCAGCAAATTTTGCAATAGCCTCCGAATACAGGGTTTGGCATCCGGATTCCAATGTCCTCAGCAGTTGATAATACTTCAGGTGCAACTGTTCGTGCTTGCTTTGATGACTCGGAGGGCATTTCTTTTATCGTAGGATGATCATCGGCTATATATATATATATATATACATGTATATATATATATGATACGACAGCGTTTGAGCTTGTGTTCCTTGTTTCACTTCTCAACAAGCGGAATGAGGATTCGAAGTCCGTGTGTGCTAAGAAGACTTTAAAAGTGGAGCTGGCCTCGATCAGTATACTAACTACAGGAAACGAAGCTTATTTCTCGCCTCCGCAACTTTTTCAGCCAACTACAGAGACTTCTAAAGTCTTCTTAGCACACACGGACTTCGAATCCTCATTCCGCTTGTTGAGAAGTGAAACAAGGAACACAAGCTCAAACGCTGTCGTATCATATATATATATACATGTATATATATATATGATACGACAGCGTTTGAGCTTGTGTTCCTTGTTTCACTTCTCAACAAGCGGAATGAGGATTCGAAGTCCGTGTGTGCTAAGAAGACTTTAGAAGTCTCTGTAGTTGGCTGAAAAAGTTGCGGAGGCGAGAAATAAGCTTCGTTTCCTGTAGTTAGTATACTGATCGAGGCCAGCTCCCCAAATAGTGGAGAATTTTCCCGAGAATTCGAATCAACTCCACATTCAGTCTTCACGCCAAATACAAATGCGACACCATCCTCAACAGTATTCGGGACGTAGAATGAATGCAGGATCACTACACTGGTGTGGTAGAAATTCTGTCAGCCTACAAATGGCTAAATTCCTATCTGTACGTCCACCAGACTTTAGCCAAGAGATTCACGGTAAGGGAAAGGAAGTTTAAAAAATGATTTCAACCGTAACACCCTTTTCGTATATATGCGCCATGTAACCCGAGAGCTGTTAACCAATTCGGCGCACGGACTAGGTCATTATGTAAATCGCTAGCCCTCTAGCTTTGAATGACCGACAGCTGCTGATTGGTACTCACCAAAGGGGGTTGGCTACCCGAATCTGTCGTTCGTATAGTTGCGAATATATAATATTCAGTTGGTCGAGCAATAGGCAACTTATCTAGGCGTTGCAAACATTGGATAAAGCAGAAAAAGTGTGTAATCCAGGGGGGTTACAAGGTCGTTCTCTTGTTGGTGTAAGGTGGCGAACATTTTGGTCATTTTTTCAGGGCGTTATTGGCTGATGTGAATGGTTAGAAACCAAGAATATTATTGTACCAGTGCAGTAATAAACTAGTGGAAAACCGTTTTAGTTCCAATCTTAGATTTCACGCTGCTACGTGTCACTTGAAGCTTTTATCCTGATCCAAGTGCAAGTTTGCTGCATCGTTGATCAAACATTAGTGACTGCATTGTAGTGTTCGGGTATTATTCCGAGCATTGCAAGTTCGTACCTCCTCTGAGTTCCGTCAGATGCTCATTGCTGATGACTTCTAGTAAGAATTAAAGAATTGCACTTCGCTTCTCGATCCTTCTGTACAAACAAACTTCACTTACTAGAATTTCAGCTAATTGCTTTGTATGTCCTGTTATGTTTATAAACTACTGTAATCCAGTCGAGCACTACGAGAAAGTAGTGAACGACCCTAATTGCCTACACTGTGCGACGTTCCTATTTGAAAGACTTATTGGTTTAGCTCACTGATTCTGTATTTTACTTACCCGATTTACATAACATCACAGACCCTTCTCACCCGTCTCAATGGTGTGTGGCATAGCATCTCTGAGTTGCACAAGGCATTCCTCCGTTAACGCGATCTTAATTGACTGTGATAAGCAAATAGAACACAAACTTGACGATACTATGTTCGTTAAATGCACACATTCAGAAGCATATTAAGTGGTTAGGACTTTACACATTCTTCAAGTGATTGTCCTACACGAGGGCCACCTCATCCGTCCCTGCGGCGAATATTCAAGATATCGAATTGTCTCTGACACGAAACCAACAAGTGACGATAGTACTGACAATAGCCGGTTGGTTTTGCCCCCTCAGGAACCCATCACACGGACGTAGCCTCACTTTACAACTTGGTGTATAGCTATGCATGTCTCCATTTTGATATTCAAGTGCGAATTAGGTTGGGAAGAACTGTGGGACCACACCTACCTGACGCTTCCTAAAACTAAAGCCGACAGCGCGATGCTAAGGGCTTTGGTTGACCTCATGACTCGCATTGTACGGGCAGGATGTCACTTTACTTTGTTTCGTCAATGGGGCAAAGTCGTTCCAAGGATGCGTTCCACGCATTTGTATGCTCCTTTTGGTTGTATATAGATCGATGAGCGAACAAAATGAGAAAAGGGAGACACTCTTTGCCACTGTAAAATGCCTACACTCCTCGAATGATATGGATTTATAACTTGAAGTCAGTCTATTCCGAGAAGCACTCAACAGCTGCTTTAACCCTATTAGGAATTAGCGGCAGTGGGTGCTCGATGAACATCCAGTGAAACTTTTGGTCGCTTCCTCCTGGCTAGCAGTTGGAGACTAAATTGTTCGACCAATCAGTAGATTGATTAAGTTGCGCTTCCCTGATCTCCTCAAAAACATAGGAGGAAAGAATAATCCACATGATGCGTAGTCCATCAGAGAAGCAGTCGTCTGAGGATTCAGTCAACACATGACTGCTTGATTTGAACCCGGTAGCTGGCGCTCTGCTTTGTCTCCGTATCGGTTAATGGCAGTGCCGCTCAACTTCCCGTGGCCGAGCAACTCCTTTTGCCTAGTACCCGGTGCCAGAGTGTGTCCTCATAAACCACTGAGAAATGTCTGTCTAACTAGCATTTCCACCGCCTCATCGTGCTGCAGTTTTTTGTGAACTGAACCAAACGTTAGTTTGTACTGCGTAACTGCCTGAGCTCATCTCAATCCTAAGGATTGTCATTTATGGGGCACCGGAGTCGGCTCTGTAAAAATAACTCAAGTTCGTAAAGGCGTTTCGCACGCCGTACCATACTTTGCCTCACCGCGTACGTGAACTATAGGACTTCTTCTTACAGTGACCTATAGCAGAGTGTCACAGAAGTACAGTTTCCGGAATTGACATCGACTAATTAACGTGCTCTGCCTACACATTTCATGGAAGTATATGGTTGCTTGTGACTTGGTCTACTGCAATGTCGCTAATCCAGTTAGTTTACTGTTCTAGGTGGCACATAATGCTTCTTAGTCGGCACGCTACCAAGGCACAGTGGTTTCGCGTCAGTATTCGGTCATCTTTTTTGTGAGGACACTTGTCTAGGTTTGACCTCTACTTAGAGGTAGGACATATAAACTCCTGTTTTGTATATTCTTGTGTCCGTGACGTCTCAGCTGCGTGTTACTACCTCTAAGAAATATGGCATCGTTTCTGTGCCCTCATATTTCCCCCTCTCAACAAGCTTACGAAAGAATGTAACAGTAGGACAAAATCTGTTGCTTAACAATCCACTTTAATCAACAACGCCGGAGGAGCACAGTAATGCTTCTTGTAACGGGACACCTCTCTAGGGTACCTAAATCTCCCCAAGTGCAAAGTGTTCTTTTCTCGGTGGCTTTGCGGATACATATTCAAATACCCACCAGCAAGCAGTACATTGTCCCGAAACTGTTTTGATACGTTGAATCGGAATAACCTCGCACGCCAGCTGTATAACGCCCCTTTCTCCAGTACAACCGTGTGGTTAAGCACGGTCATCTGACTGTTTAGTTGTTCTCTTTACTACGTGACTACCTCACTAAAACGACCGAACTCACCCGGCTTTTTCGATGTCCCGATTGAGGGAGAGCAAGGTTGGAGGAAATAACTCGTTGTTTTTCATGCATCTAGCAAGGTGTCTGCTTTTAAAGATCTCTGTGTTATTGATTCCCAGGATGTTGCGCCTGCATTATGCTCATTGATAGGTCTTTGCTATGCAGCCATATTCGCTAAATGTTTGAGACGCTTTCTGGGGATTTCCCTCTCCTTTACACAAGATGTGAGGTTGAGATCATTCAGAAACAGTCACGTGAGGAAAACAAGTGAACCACAGTCGTTCTTTCCTGTAACTCACTATGACCACATGGTCTTTTGCCGCATGCGTTACGAGGTATTTCTTGATGACTGTGATATCTAGGAAATCAGATTTAGTTTTTAACCTCAGCATCTTATCGTGCAGTTGTGTGCTATATATTGCCGTACTTCTGGTGGGGGCATGCTGTAGGTCCTCCATATTGAAGTTTTAGTGCAACAATCCCTCTATCCGAAGGATTGCCACATTTTCGAATAAGCACAACTTTATTATTCACGGAGTATATTGTGGTTCCGATATTTAACGACCTGAAGCTGCTTTTATATTTTCCATTTGGAGGAATCACTTGTTTTCATTCGAATAGCTTACCATCCAAAGTGAGAGGACCGTTTGATGCTCACACATGACAAAGTTGACGGGAGCTCGGCTATTACGTCTGCCTGGTGATCCACGAGAAGAGCTAAACCGGTATTGGGGTGTCGAAAAGTTTTAGGAAATCTGATAAGTGGTGCGTTACGTAGTTTGAGGTTGGATTTTGGCAAGCTCAGGTATAACTGATGTTTCCATCATCGCCCTTGCGTACAAAATCCAAAGTTTTCAGACTACTTACGAGTAAGCGACTTATCCGCTTGTTTCACGGCTCTAGACTGCCCGCTGTTGGCGTATGGCTGAGACAGCGACACAGTGTGTTAGCCCGAAGCATGTGATGGTGCTTATCTGTACAGTTTGTTATTCCTGAGCTTGTTTGTTGAGCACCAAACGTTTCATTGCTACTTAAGGAGACGTCTTTCACCGGTATCGTTCAACGTGATCGCGAAAATGATTCTCAGCTGATCCCTCCTTCCATTCCGAAGACATGTTTTCAACCTTCCAATCTAAACCCTAACATATCCTCAATAACAGGCCTTTCTGTGGTTATGGACATTTTCACCGGTTACTCTCTTCCGCAATGCGATGCATTTGAGCTGAGGTAGACCGGCTCCCTTTCTAAATAAGCTCTTTCTTAGGGCTGATAGCTGTCTATCCGAAGGTCCACCTAGGTTCGTGGAAAGAAATCACTCTTTTAGCTCAAACTTTGGATGATCTTCTGGAGTATAGTTGATATTACGTTTTTTTCTGTCCTGTGGAACATTGTTAATTGCCTAACATCTGTTTCGCAGATGATGGGGAAAGACGAAATAGCAAATTCTCTTCATATCAAAGAGTTACCACTTTCCAGTTTGAAGCGTATGTCTGCGTAGCATGAGACATTCATTTTTACGCTATAAACCCTATAAGGACTGCACTCTTTGGAAGCCATTTAACTAGGCTCTTTCCGTAATTCATTTAGAACTTAGAGCATCAGCAAAACGTCTCAAGACTTATTAGTCTTCATTTTGTGGTATCCTTTATGCTGTCTCGAGCATTCAAATCTTCCGCTTCAAATGCTTGACTTTCTTCACCGTACAGATACATCTTGTAAGTCTTCGTAGAACAGATAGTCCTTGAGTCGGGTCTATTCCTATTCATCTACTTAAGGCATCATACAAAATTGCACAGTTCACTGACTGTTGCTATATATGGACGACAACAACAAATAGATTGTGAATCCGGGGACCCGGATTCAATGAAATTTATAAACGTCGCCTCTACGCGCTCTAACCGCGTCTCACTTGCAAGCAGTTTACACACAAAAACTGGAAGTGGAAGCAAAGTTTGACAGAATTCTATTTTCCAAAAATTGCCTTTGGTGGTATTCTGGAACTGGAGTTCGTTATTGTCACCATTAATCCTATGGCGTTGCGTGAAGTGTGTACGTATTTGTTGGTAGGTGGATAAGCGAATCATTGATCGAAATGCACGGGCGATTTGTTTGATTTACCCACACGGTAGGCGGATGAATACTGTACACTGGAAGTCGCTAACCAACTTTTCATGATCTCGTTGCATCCACCGGATGGATCCCATTCAAGACAAAAAAGTAGTGGGTAGAGGAAACTACTCACAAGGATATCGTACCAACTGAAACACGAGGCAGTCTTTGTGCAGCACATTCAATTGAGAAGAACATCGTAAAAGAGTGGTGCAGTAGAGTCTCCCATGAAAATCTAGTTGATATGCAAATGGGTGTATTTGTCGATATGTAGTGAGTAAATTCCCCGGCCCTGACCGCATTCTCACTCTGCCACTTTAAAATCCTGATTTTCTTCTCTGTAAGTCTCCTCCGGTGGATTTGTGGGAATCCTGTACATCAGGAATCTCCTCGCCGCTCAAAAAACAAATGATAGAATCTCGATTACTAATCAACAACACAGGGCCATGAACATTTTCCAAGGAGGGTTTCACGCAGACCACTTTGGTGTTCACCAGATTGTGTCTTCTTCATCTTCCTAATTCGTGATTTTCTCCCTTTCAGTTTAGGAGAGTGGCAGGTGCAGTAACATCAGAAGGAACGGAAATACCTGACGACCCGACTTGCAGCTATGAATCGAAATACTCCAAGTGCTGTGGTTCGCCCACAGTGACCATCTCCAGCTCGAGCGCTGAAACAACTGTGTCCGTTCGTCGCTCACCAGTTCGCCGTGTTCGACCCGATGCGTTTCGACGCACTCTGCGGCTACGTAGAGTAAGTCTTCACATGAGCGATTCTGTTTCTTCCCTCTCTGTTTTAGAACTGTGTTAGCCTTTCCACCCAGTGGCCTGTACCAGTTAGAGGCCCTTGTTTTGGCCGCTTGCTACCCCTTTGATACCTGCTAAGTTGCAGTGTTACTCTGGCTCCGTCGCAGAATTGTCTTAACGTTGTCAACCCACGGTTTATAGTCATTGAATCAGTAAAACGGTACTCCAGTAGGGCAGGTTCTGCCAACTGAAAGTCACGCTTAGCAAGGTGGAGAAGTGATAAAACCGCCACTAGTATGTGACTTGCTACACTTTGGTGGTGAAAGCAGATTAGGCTGAGTCCTTGTCTGAATTACCCAACTTCCTTCACTTTGTTTGCACGTTAAATTTTTCCTGTCCAATAAAACAGCTGTCATGGAATATACCAAAAGTTTCCACCACTAGTCGTATTGCTTTTAGATCTTCTAGTTGGCCAAACCTGGAGAAACATTGAACGAAAGCTGACCTAGGTAAGACCAGGGTATGTGAGGAGATGCGGAGATGCAGGCAAAGTGAGTAGGGTCAGAGTTTGGTCATCCTCATAGCATGCTGGCAATTCAGGCTGTTCGGTGCCCCTTGGAAAAGATGTGATGTTAGGTACCGGCCGACCTCACGTTTGACCCAAAATAGGAAAATCGATTTTATTCACCTAAATTAACTCCGAGTCCTTTCTCACACAAGACTGTTTCTCACGGCCGCGTGCAAATGGTTCGAATCGCTTTCATCTTACCTCCAAATTCCATACACAGTGTCCTTCTTGGTTAACAAATTTTGAGATTTAATATTTGCGATCAATGTTATCTTATTGCTGACTTTAACACTGATACAATTTCAAAGGTCTAAGAAAAGCTACTGTTTGACAACGAAGTAAGTACGACATAATCCAGGTTCTTTCTTTGCGTAGAAATTCCGCCGACCTTCTTGTTGTTGATCACATAGAAAGGGTTGAATAGCTGTATATAGTCATTAGCGCGACCACAAACGAAAGGCTCGCATTAGATCGAAGGGAATTCGACATCATAATAACTAAAACATGACCCTTGTTTTTTTAATACGCACACCAACGTGCGCAGCACATCCACTCAGAGAAGATGTGATGTAAACTCTTCCTGATCTCAGCGCAGAAGATGGAGGACAAATGAAAACTGTGTGATCCCCGTTATGTCAACCGAATGAAACGTCACACCACTAATCATAAAAATCCTCGTCCATAACACTGCGGCGTTATTCCCTGGCGTATCTACCAAAGTTGCGCGTGGCATAAGTTGAAACGACTAACTTTCAGGAGTAATTGTTCCCGTATAGGAGGTCAGCAGGCTATATTCCTGACGTCGTAAAATCTCTTCTCGTGCCTACAACTAGGTTGACTGATATCTTATCAGAGTCAGAAGCGAGTCGCCATATTGAAACTTTTCTGTGCTCACCGGACAGTCTCGATTTTGCTGTCGTTAGTGTAGGCCAAGGTAATCTGCTACTGAACATAATGGGCTTACGAGATAGCCTTCTCGATGTTCTACTTGATCAGAATCGCACGTGTCATAATATGGCTGTATAGTTTCAAATAAGGCACTCACCAACGACAAACCATAGAATCGTTCCCGGGCATCGATTACTCACCGTTTACGCTAGGCTCTTCTGATAGCCCAGGTGATCCGGTCGGGCGTAAGATTACCGAGGGGACATCATCATCAATGACAGCAATAACCAGTAATACATGCTGATAATTTACCAAGCAACCATGGAGGCGTAAAGCTGTAGTAAAGAGTAAGAAAGGGAAACAGTAAGAACTTAGGAAAAACGATTAAGCATAACGTGTCGACACCTTTGGGCAGCATTAAAATGGACACATATGACCGTCATGTCGAAGTAAAATACCATTGACGGGACTGACCGAGCGTTTTTGTGAACCTCAGCCAGCATCAGCCGAGGACACAACAGCACACAAACTTCAGCTAGGCAGTCCGGCATTCGCGCCACTGCGTTCGGTTGCGCGCGATGTCCTGCAGGGTATTTACGTTGGCCCCAGCCAAGAAGGCGTGAGGATCCCACAGCACTCAGCTTGATTGTAACCGCCTGTACTTCATATTGCCATATTGTGGCCTCCTGTGAACCTTTCGCCAACAATCGCTCAAAACATGGTGGTTGGCCGTACGCAATATATGCCCCAAGCACTCCAACCTAGGAAACATATTCCACCGTTCTAACGATTTGGATTCGTTATCAAGTACCCGCTTACTCACTTTACCCTTTACGGCAGCGAAGAATCGGTGTTTAACATTGGTGTCATGCCATCGATGATGATGATGACCCGCTTACTCACCGCAGCATGCAGACCTGTTTTCGTTTCGGTACTTTCAGACGTGAGTTTTTGAGGTGCATTGAGCGTTGATTTGTGCATCTTTTCTCGGGAAGGTATCTACTTTAACAATTGAAGTAAACCTGGATTTCAATCAACTGGAAAGGTTTGGAACCGACTAAGATGTCACTGTTTCAGAAGGACCTCACAAAAAATCAGCAGTTATCTAACTATCGATTGCTTACCAAATCCTTCTGAAAGCTTGAATTTGTTCCAAAAGTGTGGCCAGATCCCGAAACATCTAATTAACCAGGCCCTTCATCCTAAACAGGATTCATCAGGTGTGAATAAAGTGATTGATCACACGCCCCAAGAATCACCCCCCAAAACCATAGGATTATCAAGTCAGATGTTGATATTAGAAAACCGTAGACTGGTATCCAACATTTCCTATTTGAAGGTGATCCAATAAGCCTTTATTTAACCAGTAAGTGAAAAAGGAGTTCTGATTGACTTTCGCGCAATCAAGCTATCCTGAACACCAGATCCTTATCAGTAGAATAGTCGGCACATGCCTCAGTCGACTGTCAAACCAGGTAAACAAGACTGAAGATGACCGATTCACACAGAGCCACTCGCATGCCAGTGTTTCTCATCGGCGGTTTGAGCGCCCGTGTTAGTGATCGCACCGGAATAAGACAGGTCAACCGAATTCAATACCCGACGCATCACGATCCTAATGACGGCCAGACAACGGTTGTCGTGGCTAGAATCAGCCATACGAGGAATGCCAAGCGGCATCAGAGACAAAGACATGGAAAAATCGATAAAGTGGATTCAATCGGCAGCAGACAAAGCAGCTGTGGGCAGTGTCTTTCTACAAGGCATGTGAACTGCCCTATTTTTCGACATCTCAACTGATACTCGACCTAAGGTCATCTCATCTGGAATGTAGATTTTACAAATTATTCGAGACGGCCGAAGTGGTTAGGGCGCGAAATTACTGATCGGAAAGTCCGTGGTTCGGACCCGCCCTCTGCCTCTCGACTTCCCCTGTGTAGGCTTGGGCAACCTGGCAGTATCCCAGCCCTCGTGAAACTTTCGGGTGACATGGCAGTTGGGCACCGGAAGGGTGCTACAGCTGAACGATTTTTTTCTTCAACATTCACTTCTCTAGCAGAAGACAGTAAGCTCGGACAAAAGCCCCCAATCATATCATCTTTACAAAATGGAGTTTTCTTGTGAAAATAAGCCTTTTATGGGATTATGGTTTCTTGATAAGGTGGAGCAAAAGCAATATTAACGGACGAATACCGTAGGGTGACGATCCTTTTAAAGAAGTCTTTGAAAATGGCGGGTTCGAACTTGGGAAATACCCACAAAAAGCCGTCTGAGTCACAAAAAGTACCCTCGCCGAATACAGGCATAAACCTCAGCACTTTCATAAGGTAACACAAGCGAGGAACCGAGTTCCAGATACGGAAACATATGCCTAATTTTTAAAAACATGACTATTCATTTTATCTACGGTGCATTGATATGGTACTGCATACATGTTCAGAAATCTCATTTTTGGCTAAAATTCACCTAGGGAGCGTCGGTTACCATCATTAGGTGCGATCATTCCGTCATCGCGTGATGAAACCACCACTCACATGAGAGAGATTTTGACCAAAAAGTTGACGAAAAGTGACGCTACACTAAACCCCAACTACACATACTATTTCTCAACAGTTTCTGAAGTTTCGTTTTTTCCTGGCAAGATACCGTGGGATGCTACGTTGCCAGCATGAGCTTTCATTTCCGGCTAATTAGGGTGTTAGTCCACCAAGTTCATCGTGGAGACTGAAGAAGTATTTTTACCGATTGCATCACTGTCCACAACTCCTCGCAGATGTCAGTGGATCACTAGAGAATCGCCATACTTGGCTCGAATCAATTCGACGAAATAAATTCCTTATCAATTAACTAATTCAGTGGGCAGAATTTTGTGTTAGTGGGGGTCATCAATCAAAAACTGACTAAATTTAAGTTGGCTTGTGCGGCCTTTTTGCCTCATTTGTTGGAGAGTGCACTGCTTACTCGGCGCCTGTGACGCGTGCTTTCGAAAGGTAGAAGGGTGGTTCGTCATCACAACACTAATTACCTGGATGTTTGAACTGATCCCCCTGCGTTAGAGGCTGACTCAGTGTGCCTATGGACTGTTATTCACTGACACTCTCCAATTAATTCACTATGTTTTTATTAACTTAATTTAACTTGGTGGATGCAAAACTAATATCTCCCAATCAGTTTGTTTAGGCTCCTATTTAACAAGATGCACGGACTCCAATGCTCTGGGATAAACTCAATAGGAGGGTGTGTTGTGGCGAGTTATGAATAGCTATCGTTTATCGTTAACGATGGTGCTCAATTGATTAACCTACTTGGGAAAAATTAGTTCAAGAATCTAATCTGGATGTGACTTCACAAAGCTCCCACACACATAGAAAAACCCTCAATAAATAATTGGATAAACCAACCTGAAGAGTATTATTTTTGTTGCGGGGCGGGCTTCCGTTCTTGGTTGAAACTCATCCAACCTAGCGACTTAATCATCTGTTCTGATGAAGGCGATTCCGAAATTCCTCCTCCCCTTCATATGTATTGTTTGATACTTTGGATCAAATTATTCGTATTGTAGGTTTATGGTACAACTTTTTACTACGTGTTAATGAATGTTAGTAGCTACACACCAAAAACGACATGCTTGCTGCTGCAGCACCGTGAGCCATGTAACTGGGTCACGCCTCTTAGTGTTTCCTACGTAACTCGTCTCATCGTTTGATTTCAGGGAGATCGTAGCTGCCAAGGTTAATAGGTTTGGAGCTTTCATGTTTCGTTGTCGGTCATTGTTTAAGCACGTTTAGAGTGTTTCTACTCGGCATGTGATGGAGCGAAGAGAATCCTGCTCCATCCGCGTTGTGAGGATTAGAAGCCTAACGATGAAATCACCAAAACGGTACCTCGAACCTTTTCTTTTGTCGATGTAGTACAAGAGATTCGACCTAGCCACTTTCTATACTTCAAACGGTCAATCCAGGCCTGTATTTCGGCTGAATTTCACTCTGCGTTAAACTGTACTGACTGGACCAAGTCGGAAAATAAGCGTTTCCATTCAGCAACGTTGTTCAAGTCAGACATTTTGTCTATACTCGATTGATTTCATTCAGTAGACACTGAAAACCCGAGCACCACACCTAGTGTTTCTCTTCCCTCTGTTCAGGTGCTTCTTCTCTCCACATTCTGATGTGTAGTTTCCCTAGTCCAAGGTGAATGGCTTTGATTTATGCAAACCAACTAGGGGAAGAAAAATAGTCCGGCTTATCGATCGAGGCCGGGAAACAGTCCTTGTCTGGGATGGGGATGGACGTGGCCAAAAACAGGGTGGCAACGATTGTTGCTTTCTAGGAAAAATGGCTTTAGGTATACGAGGAGAAAACATGCTATCACGACGCATAAACCCAATCCCTTAAAATTCAGGTGTGAACTCGTTACATTACGTCTCTTTTAATTACCATTGTTAATGCACTATTCTCGTTACTGGTGCCCGAATCAGTGGTTTTTGGACTGAAATCTGTATTGTCACTCTACCCGAACAGCGCAAGCCGTAGTATTCAGTCAATTTTCTGTCTCAACAGCTTTCTGCTATGTGCAAGCGAAGTAAAAACAGCCGTAACGGAGAACAGCCGTTTACTAAACAGGTGCAGAAACACATTCTGGGTGAAAGGCGTGGAAAAGATGGAGGGTTGCACGTATCTCACGACGATGATTTTGTGCTGTTAAAGACAACTCGGTGATTGGTCGGTGCGAAATTCTGGTTCGTCTTTCGAAAACGCTACGAGGTAACCAGGCGTTCAAACGAGTTGCGTGCAAGACAGAAAGTCTGGAAACCGGGTTGGCTACAGCGGACGTCCACCAAGCGCCAGACACACACAGACAACTGCCAGACGAGCCTTCTGACGTCACTGAGTTGTTTAGTGCGTATGAAAATAGCTTTTCCGGATCGGTTGGCAGTTAAGGCCGTGGGAGGCTGAACTCCAGGTCGTTGACCTCTCGATCCGATCAATAGCTTGGTTACATTCGTTTGCACGGTGGATGTTCAAAACAACCTGTTGGCACGTTTGGTGCATCAAAAACCGCCCAGTTATTGCGTGCCCTATACAAATTCATCGTCTTCCTTCTCAATACTCGCGTGAACAGTCTTGCTGACGCTTGCTAATTATGATATATTTGTTCTCAACAACTTGCCGTCGTTCCGTGCGATTCGTCCAGATCACCTGCAGCCTACTAGTTCGGCGCGATCACAGCCAGTATGGCTAATCACTAAAATTAGACGGTCACGAATAAGAGCCATCAGCCTGACCAAGTGGTTCGACTTGATTGTTACAAGTGTCCTAAGGGCTATACTGTCCGGAATTTCGTTTGTCCATGTGTAGCTATACCAGGAAAGCAGACGAGGTGTAGTCAGACGAGGAACCCCTCACCACAAAACCCTATTGTGAGGTGATCCTGGAATATAGTCATACTCTCCTCTGCGGTAAGGCGGTAAGGTGTTTCCTCTATGTGACCAACATTTCCACATCTATTGAAGCGGTAACGCTGCTTTTTTCTCCAAACAGGGACGAGTTAGGACAACTTGTTCATGATAACCTCACACTCCGATTGCTTAACTCTGACTGTCTACACATCATTCCTCACGGTTTTACTCCCGTTGAAAAGCAACCTTGTTAAATTCTGTTCAACAAATACCCTCTGTTGGCAATGGCGCTGGAAGTTAGATGCTCATTTCTTGGTTTTGTGCCCTCGGACTAGGTCGACACAACACATCCCTGTCGACCAGACAATTAAGTCATTGGCTTTGGGCGTGATCTCTCAAGCAAATTCCCATGCATGCTGCCATCTAAATCAAACTGCTTAATCATAGGCTGTGGGCAGCGTCCTACCTTCCTCTACTGCATTGTGCATCATTTTTAGTCAAGGGAGCTTGAGATGACGCAGTGTTTCAGACGCGATCTTACTGACCTGAGAGTTCGTGATACGTACCCGATCCCAGCAAATCGAATGTTCAGGTTCCTGGCTGATTTAGAAGCGGCATCTTTCGAACTCATTCATGTAACTATTGCCTTGAGTATGGGAGCTGAAGACTCTGTGCTTGAAACGTATGCTTTTCTTAATTCATTTCCTCAAAATAGCGGGAAGGCATGGATTGAGAGATGGTAATATTTCAACTTACTTCTGTTGATTGTGAACCTTCCCTATCTATGGGTTAACAGTGTCTGGACATCGGATATCACCCGAGGTCTTGTGACAAAGCGGACTTGAAGAAAAGTACTCATAAGGCTGCTGAAAATTCTATGACAGCTCACCACCAGTTTTGCCCCTATTTTGGCCCATCAGGTAAATGTAATCCCCCGGTTTCCGTCAATCTTATGTTCCAATTTTGAAATGCACTCACCAGCACATTGGCAGGCTGCCTGACTTTCCAAATCGATACCTCTTGTGTGCATATTGCTCATTTTTGGCTCTGATAAACATCACTTAACAAAATACTAACAACCTAGAGTTTTCAGCTATGCAGCGTAGCCGTGAAGCCTTGGCGAGGGTCAGCTGTAACCTATTTCATGGGCATGTCACGCAGTTGATGACCCCATAGTTATCCCTCGGCCACAGTGAGCTGGTAATGAACAGCGACACTGCTCACAGTAACCTTTTTGGAAAGATTTACCTATGCATGTTTCAATACGGTTGAAAGCCAATTGATACATATATCATGTGCGGCGGGCTTGTCAGGCATATTAAAGGATTTTATACGAGGCATGCGCTCTATTTGCAGAGAATACACCTACTGAGCTGCTGGAACCGTACAGTTTAGAGCACATTGAGTTTTTATCTCATTTCGTTGACAGTATAATTACTCCTAACTGAATGTAGAGTACAGCAGGACTTTTTTAGCAGCGGTGCTAACCACATTAAAGGGTGTGTTCTGCTTACTGTAATGATTAGTGAACTTGAACCACATGGCCGTTGGTGACCGGCGTCTCGTTCAGGAAGAGTTCGATTAGTTGGTCTGGAAAATGTATGTTTCACGCCTGTATGTACTTACTAAGTCTCGTTTATGGCGATGGGCGAAAAAAATGAAGTTTAGACATTGGTCAAGCCACACAGCTTTCTGGTAGACCGTCCGCTGTGTGGTTCCATCCGGACATCCAGTCACGAGAACATCTACTAAGGTTTTTGTAATGTACCACTCATAAGGTTGCTGAAAATCCGTCGACAGCCCACGACCGGTTTCGCCCTTTTTGGGGCTCATCAGGTAGGCGCAGTCCCCGGGTTTCCGTCAACCTTATGTTCTACTTAAAACCAAATTGCACGAAATTAACGAATATACACTCATTTGCAAACTAAGGTTGACCTCGAATGCCACTCAACCCCTTTAAATGACGACAGGAATCAGTGTGATTACTCATAATGTCATTAAATGAGCTAAAAATATGAGGTCTGTCAGTAGTTCAACTGGCATACTTAGTCACAAGTGTAATCAACTATCTTCCTTCGTTGCAGGAAGTAAGTAACAAACTAAAGCCGATGGAAAACAATTCATGAGAACTTACTGATAAACTTTCGAATATCCGACAAGGATCTTTCAAACAATGCGGGTTAATCCTACACTCTGAATGAGTGTAGGGATGTTCTCCAACCAACACACAAGCTAATAGCAGCCTGCACATCACATATTTACAATCGTTCTCAATAGTATACTTTATGTGTGGGTTTCCGGTGAAACCCCGTTTGTTTGTGTTTGAGATCCGTCTGGTCGAGACAATCGTAATGTTGTTTGTATGACGCCATGTGGTCTATAATCAGCTAAAGATCCCTAGTCGCATACTACTCGATGGAAACGTTGTTTTCAGTAGTTGCATCGTTATTGACTTACTGTTCACCCGCAAAGATCCCATGTCATTATTGATATATAATCCACCTTAATCTCGATGAAGTTGCCTGATTCTTTATCTGGTTGCAAAACATTAGGTTATTCATAGTGTAGCAGCCTGAGCGCACCCAGTGGTCAGACAACAGGGCTGTCGCAGATGGCAACTTATCTGGTATGTCTGACTTCTTTTATTTAAACAAATCCGCTATTCGATAGTTATCAGTGAGGAATACACGTTCACAAATAGGACCTGAGTTTTCAGTTTGTTCACTTCCTTGGGAGGCATTTTGAACTTCAGACCCAATTATAAAGCCTTCGGTAGTACCTTCGTGAGCGATGTTAGAGGAAGCTTATGCACAAATTTGGTGGATGCAGCGAGGAACTCTGGGTGATTGGCGAGTTGATGAATAGATTTCCCCACTTCCCCGAGCATGTGTGCTTTGACTTCTGAAGAGTTACTCGGCAGACATTTTCTAGCTTGACACGGCAGACCGAAAACAGGTTGTTCGATAAAACTGCGAATTTTTACTGAGTTGCAATAGCACGTGAGAGGCCTCACTATGGTAGTTGGTCAATTTTGCAATCTGTGTACTGGTGTGCTGCAGCATTCCTCTGGATAGTAACTTACCAAATCATGTTTCAAACTTTCCCGGGCGTGTACATCCCTCAAACGACGAATACTCGTTTTTTCAACCGTTTTCACTCGTATTTTGTCCGGTGTTACCGACGTCATTCAAGCGGCTCTGTCGATACAATTTTAGCCCTATGAGGCGTACATTAGAACAATCTGACTGAGTAAAGGTGTTTGACAGAAAAATATGGACGATATCTTTTGTTCAATTTGTTTCTTGACTTGAGGGAAATTATTTTGGAATATAATCTGATTATGGTAAGACAATAGGCGTCCTCCGTGGAATTTCCTCATACTATAGGGACGGCAGATAGATCCAGTAGAAAATGCTCGCTCGAGAGGGATGGAATTTGTTGTAGTTTAAACCCATCGTTTGTTCATCTCGGGAGAATAGTGTAGCCGGTGAGAAAGAATGAATTTACTCCAGCTGATGCTGTCTGATACTGTCGTTCTGCAAGAAACCAGAGGTCCCAAGCGAGGTGGTCGCTGCGGAGTGTGAGGCGACCCTGTTGTGAAGTTAATGTCAATGAATGGCTGCGTCATCACGTGTGGAAGCCACTCGCAAAACTCATGGCGTGAAAACAAGTTAGACAGTCATGTGATGAACGCAGTGTTAAGCAGACACGTGATAGCCGACAATTACGTCGACCTTGACCACAAAAGTCACGTGAATATCTGTACAAGTTTGCTGAGAAGGCAACACCGTAACCATGATGACACTAAGTCACAAGAAAGGGAAAAATCTTATTCTTTCAGGAGCCAAATTTTGAATTGTCAATAATGATGTGGGGGTCTCAATGTCCAAGAGACAAGTAATGCTAAATTAGTGAATGAGCAGCTCAGAAGCTGTGAGAAAACCGAGCGAATTGTAGGAAACTGTTTACTATCGAATGGCAAACACATATCGGTCTGTCTTGCCAATGGTACAACATTTAGTGCACTGGATCTCACTATATTTCATATTTCATATATTTTATATTTCATTTTTCCATTGGGAGTCTCCTCGTTTCAGTCACGTGAGCGTTCGACGTTGGTAAGTTGAGCGATTTTATGAAAAATACATACCTCCTGGCAGTTTCCAGCACGCCCCGGTAATCCACTATCCAGAAGGAAGTTACAGTACACCAGCACTGCAGTCTGTCAGACTGACCAGCTCCCGTGTTGAGGCTTCTCGCGTGCTGTCGTACCTCATCCACAACTTTCTCTTTTGCTGAACAACAACCAGAGAACTTCATACTGAGTACAACAGTATATTTAATCACTCCGCCACTCATTTCGTGACCAAACTCACTCACAGTTGCTGTGAAACATACAGAAGTAGAACGGTTTGTCACCTTTCTCGGCGGACCTCTAGGCAGTACCGCAAAACTGTTACGTCCACGCAGCTAGCAGATAACAGCTTGATGACAACGACAATATTGTTGTTTGACTCTCAAGATTTCAAGAGTCCTCCGCACAACGAAGGCCCGAATTTGTTTGCTTTTTGTGAAGAAATCTTTATTAGAACACAGCAACCAATGCTGTGGTGTTTGTTGTGTTACACGAGTTGGACAAGTAACACACCTTCTAAAGTATCAAGCTCACACATCTGCTCTGTGAACAAAACTTGTCCCTTCGAATGCACGTACTACAGACTCAGGATGAGAAGTGCACTTTTATCCCCATTAGATTTAGTGTACTTGTTTACACTGTGCTCACACCCAACCGACCGGGGGTCGGAGTTGAACCAGGCTTTATGGGACTGAATGGTGAACGCGTTTTCAGTCAGCTCAAACGAACGTTGCGCTCAAAACGTATATCGGCTTGAGTGGTAACCTTATTGTGAAACTCGAACCCTTACTCCCCTCCCTCCTAAAAGCGAAATAGTAGATGTGGATGCCAAGTCGCGGAAATGGTCTTCACCCATTCCGTAATGGGACGACTTCACGTAGCGGCGGTTTGGATTGCCTAAATTCCCTACATTATGGCAGTTCGCTTCAGAGGCAGCAAAACAACCCTAGTTAGGTTGTCCAGTTGAATCCACTACTCAGGTCAGGTCTATGTGAAGAGATCAGTCGCCTATCCCATTTCTGTTTTGCTTTCCCGGTCTCCTGCAGTTCTGCTTGGGCAGTTTCTTTTGGGATGTGCGGATTATGTTGAATGATGATAATGAAACATACTACATCCAGTGAAAATTTTTTCGCATGACGTTGATCTCTGGGAGGTGGGGAAAATGTTTCAATTCGCTAAAGTTGCTTCATTCTGGGGAGAGCATTTTACGCTCATTGGGAAGACTGTTGTACTTGAATTGATTTAGTAATGGAATAAAAATACAGTGACTACCAGAACTTATCCTCCAGAGTAAGTTAACCGCACAAACTCGAGAGATTTTCTGTGCCGTTTCTCTTTGTGATTACATATTAGAGGGAGGGCATAATTTCTCAATTTCCTGCAAACTTTGTTTTGGTGAAATTCAAGGTGGAGGCATTTTCCAAACTTTCACTACCAACCGTGAATTTCGAGAGTGAGACATACAGTGAGTGTTTTGCACAAGAAAGCAGATGTGACCACCGGACATCTGTTTGGTGCTTCGCCATATGCCTATTGTCGCAAGCTGGCTGCCTCCGTGACGTGCTGATTCGCTGGGGCTAAATCCAGGCTGGGAGGTATATTACCTATTAATTCTACCAATTAACTGTATCCTTGGTAGTGCCGCAAGCGAATATACCATTAATTCTCTGGAGAATCGCGAATCCCGTATCTTGCAATCGATTGAATCACAATTGAGCTTGTTTGAAACGTTTGCTCTTTGGAGTACCACAATTCTTGGTTAATTTGTAAAACTGGACAGCATATATTGGCCTGGATCCGAATGTGAATAGTGTATAAAGATATTTTCAACCAGATAACCCAGGTCTAGCGCTCGAGAGCACGGTCCCAGGTGAACGGACCCTTCTCGAATTTCGGAATGTAAGTTGTCTCAAAGACTGAGTGCATTTTCATCCTGTTCTGACCAGGAGACCCACAAAAACGAACCCTTCATGATAGAAAAATTCTCGATTGTATGGACATCCCAAGTATATGTATTGCTTGTTTATATTTGGATACACAGTACACGTGTCGCCCGGAAGACCAGTTTGAAATTTTTCTACCGTACAGTTACGATTCCTCTGTAGATAGACCACCCTCAAATAAACAGCGTCTGATTGCATCAGTCAAGCAAACTCACGCTCTGATAGACTTCCGAGGAGTAAGGAAGCCACGGCGGATTCATTTTCAGGATCATACTTATGGGAGCTATAAATACCAGATAAGTGAATTCAGGTCGATGTTTTCGCATACTTTATCCGAGCCATTTTGTCGCTTCATCAAAACAGCAAGCCGAAACAGGTTGCGGGATGCGAACCATAGATGTAAAACATTCCAAACTCACATGTGAATGGCATAGTCACAATGAACACTGACATCAACAAGGTCTTCTGACAAAAGGTGAAGTTGGGCCAGTTCCAGGACAGGCGGATGACCTTAATCGATACCTTTTTTTACACACAATGTTGGCGCTAGGTTCTGGCTTACACTGATTCACAAAACGCCAACAATTTCGGTGTTTTTTGTATTGCACATAGTTGAACGTTTGCGGCATGTTTCAAAAATACACTGTGTAATCAATGACCCTCTAGAACTTTCTGCTGTTTCCTGAAAACTTCATGGTGCCTAGAGATCTTCAAAAAGTATTCATATTCCTGTTCAGGAAGACACCGGGCTGTTCTGCCTGTATACTTTCCACTTAAACCACAAGTGAGGTGATATATGAAATTTGCGGCAGACTGTTTACCTTTCCTCGTGGAATTAGTCTGAAGCACCATTTCCCCAGTTACGGAAACCAAGCTGGGAACTGACAGATTTCAGAGTGTTCCGTGTTGTTTGCAACGTGGTCGTTGGACGCAGTGAGACGTCTTTCCTGAATAACGCTGCTTATATAGTCGGATTTTGCTTATTCGGTTCTCTATGTTGGCTAATAAACCAATCTAGATTAGTACTGGACGTCCGTACATCCTCAACCAGCAGTTCAGAAGTACATGTGTTTCTAGTCCGCGAGTTGACGTCTTTTGTAAGACCTGTTTACTCGCTTGCGGCAAAAAAACTACTCAAATGCAAATACTGGTCGCTCTTTGCGTCTTCGCAGTAGGCTGCTTGTTTTGAGGTCCCATTCAGATCATAAAATATCGAGGAAGACTACGAAGCTTCTGTGAGGCACTGACAAGGGAAGATGAATATGCATCAAAATGGCGGCAAATAGTCGAAGCATGAGAAATCAGAAGTTTAGAAAACGGAAACCTCTCAACACTTGGGGTTTAAAACAGAGTTCTTCAATTTTCGCCCGGAATTGTCAGCCAGGGTCGAATGTAGCGAAATTCCTTAAGCAGCACCAGCAACCTAATGTTTTTGAAAACCAAGGTGAATGTCTTGTGCACAGTTTACTATGAAACTGTGATACCGTGTTGGACATGTGCAATTACAAGGGTAATCAACCCTATCCCTTGATGGCACTTTAGTGAATGAGAGATCAACATTAAGTATACACCGTTTTTGAAGGCCCATTGCAGGCAGTCACCAACAGAGCTTAAAATAGTCAAGGATGTTGAGACTGCCACGTGTCATAAAGAGTGAAGAGTTGTTCAAACAATAGTCAATCGACATAGACACTCATTTGCAAATTAGCTGGGATACTTAGCGAAATTCCTCGTTCATGGTATCCTTCAAATGAATGTTCTACATCAAAACCGCCTCATGCTTCAGTTCGTACGATATTCGAGACATTGCAGCATATTTTCATAAGAGAAACTACTCACAAGGTTGCTGAAAACTCGGACAGGTTACGACCGGTTCTTGGGGCCCATCAAGTAGGCGCAGTCCCCAAGTTTCTGTCAACCCTATGTTCCACTTGAACCCAAATTGGACAGATCTCGATAAATACACCCATATCAATTGGCTTTTTACGAGTGACTCAACGGAATCTCTCGTTTATCATACTCTTCGGGGCTTTCGGAATCGACGAAAGAATACCGACCAGTCGTCGAGAATGTTTACGATAGTCTGAATAACCCATATTAAAAATCAGTTTCAATAGTGAATATGATTTATGGACTTTTGATGGTCTTCTCATTCGGGGATTTTGTGTTCCCACTCGTTTCAGTTACATTTAAGATGAACACGTTATAACATCATACAGCTTAGGAAGCTGAAGAACCCTGGCCACGTACCCCTCGACCAGAGCCTGTCTTTCTTGAATTTTCCGGACTCATTGCACCCCAGCTTTTGTTACCAGACCCGCTTTGACGATCAGCGTTCCTCACATCGAGAAAAGTAATTCTTCCAGTTTATTCTCTCGTAGCTTCCATCTGTTCGACAACCTCACCATATTTTATAATTATTATGTTCGAACTTTTCTGCTGATCCCGGAATCAAACTATCCAAACCATAGCACAATATAGGGTTCATCTCTGGAAATTGGTTTTATATTCATTTCTACATTCCAGATCCATTTTAACAGTGGGATGCGGTCCATACGCTGTCTTTGACTGAGAACCGAGAACAGTGCACACACATAGGACATGTCTTAGATGCGATGAACAACGTGATATAATCAATGCCTTCGAGGTCACTCTTGGATCTTTCTGTGCACACACATACCAGTTCTTAGTGTCTGTTTATCACGTGATTACCGACAAAGTCTGACAGTGGCTGGGAAACTCAGGTGGAACCAGTTCAATGTCTTTACTCAGTCTGATCACTAGTACAAAGTTAGATGCTGGCAGGAATTCACTAGATCCCGCGCAGTATTATATAGAGGGTACCGTTTGAATAACATCGCTTTTGTGGACCGTGCCCCATGGTTCCTGTTTCTCGCTCAATCTGATGTGCTTTTAGTGGCATTGCAGCATATTTTCATAAGAGAAACTACTCACAAGGTTGCTGAAAACTCGGACAGGTTACGACCGGTTCTTGGGGCCCATCAAGTAGGCGCAGTCCCCAAGTTTCTGTCAACCCTATGTTCCACTTGAACCCAAATTGGACAGATCTCGATAAATACACCCATATCAATTGGCTTTTTACGAGTGACTCAACGGAATCTCTCGTTTATCATACTCTTCGGGGCTTTCGGAATCGACGAAAGAATACCGACCAGTCGTCGAGAATGTTTACGATAGTCTGAATAACCCATATTAAAAATCAGTTTCAATAGTGAATATGATTTATGGACTTTTGATGGTCTTCTCATTCGGGGATTTTGTGTTCCCACTCGTTTCAGTTACATTTAAGATGAACACGTTATAACATCATACAGCTTAGGAAGCTGAAGAACCCTGGCCACGTACCCCTCGACCAGAGCCTGTCTTTCTTGAATTTTCCGGACTCATTGCACCCCAGCTTTTGTTACCAGACCCGCTTTGACGATCAGCGTTCCTCACATCGAGAAAAGTAATTCTTCCAGTTTATTCTCTCGTAGCTTCCATCTGTTCGACAACCTCACCATATTTTATAATTATTATGTTCGAACTTTTCTGCTGATCCCGGAATCAAACTAGCCATAGCACAATATAGGGTTCATCTCTGGAAATTGGTTTTATATTCATTTCTACATTCCAGATCCATTTTAACAGTGGGATGCGGTCCATACGCTGTCTTTGACTGAGAACCGAGAACAGTGCACACACATAGGACATGTCTTAGATGCGATGAACAACGTGATATAATCAATGCCTTCGAGGTCACTCTTGGATCTTTCTGTGCACACACATACCAGTTCTTAGTGTCTGTTTATCACGTGATTACCGACAAAGTCTGACAGTGGCTGGGAAACTCAGGTGGAACCAGTTCAATGTCTTTACTCAGTCTGATCACTAGTACAAAGTTAGATGCTGGCAGGAATTCACTAGATCCCGCGCAGTATTATATAGAGGGTACCGTTTGAATAACATCGCTTTTGTGGACCGTGCCCCATGGTTCCTGTTTCTCGCTCAATCTGATGTGCTTTTAGTGGATAGTCAAAGTAACTGGTTAGCTGCTTTGAGGTATTTCATTTTGAAACTATGCATGTGCCCCGCTCCACCGAACCAGGCACCTGTTTTTTTTAATAAATTGGTAACTTCTAGCTTCTGGCTGGGTTTTATCTAAAGCCATCTGGATGTATTTTAGTCGGGATTCGCCGGTTATTCTACTACGATCCCGATGTAGTAATGTTTCATCAAAATGTGTTCAAAACGTAAACTGGGATTCCAGACACAACTTGTGCCCAAGCTCTCCCCGAATTTGCATCTCTCCGTTATGTTGGACTTTCTCTATAAGTACGTACACGAAATCGTTTTCAAATGCTATGTGCTGATACCATTCATTCAAGGCCCATAGTATGCGCCTTGGAGATGAAACTACACTCTCCAATTACTTGGACTGTCAGTTGTTTTCAGGTTACTCGTTGTTGGTTTGTTTCACACGCTATTCAGTTGATGTTTGCAATGCCAGGTACATGCGGTGAGGAAAATTAGTGATTACTTCATCGTCCATACTACCCTATCGGTTGAATGAACCCACTTATTTCTCCTAGAGACCGTTTTCTAATGCATACATTGGGAGCCAGTTTGGAGTGTGTTGCGTTCACTGGAAATGCACTTTTAAATTTCGCTTGTTTATGTAACACCACCCCACGTTAGTGTGACCACGAGCAAATCAAGTGAATCCGGTCGCACTGTGAGAGGACGAAAAGCCTAACACTTGCAAGTGCCGTGCACATCCACACGAACGATTGTTAGACAGACAGAGTACTGTACATTCGTTCATTAGGATGCTTTCCATAGCGCAAAAGAACACTTGCAACATCTCAATCGCCTTGATTATTGCTTGGTTCTAACAGGGCTGCCTAGTCGACGGATGAAAAACCGTTAGCTAATTTGCTTCTCTAGTAAAAGGGATGTTTTTCGGATCCGGTTATTTTGATTTATATCTCCTGAGACCGTACTGCACCTCTGAACTGAGCCCGAATCACCCGCCTCTTGAGGCTGGTCCCCCAGATAAGAAATACGCTAGCGATATCCTGGTCCAATCGGGGCAACATACACTACTCATAAGGTTGCTGAAAACTCTTTGGCAGTCCACGGCCGGTTTCGCCCTTATTGGGCTCATCAAGTAGGCGCAGTCCCCTAGTCTCCATCCACCATGTTCTAAGTGAGCCCAAATCGCATGAAATTAGCGTAATACACTCATTGCGTCTTGTATCTTGTATGTCATACCAGCTGAAACATGAGGCGGCCTGGAGCAGCATATTCAGTTTCTTGAGAACACCACAAGCGAGGGATTCAGCTGGGTTCCAGGTGAATCTTCTGTCAAAACCAAATTGGTATGCAAATGAATGTATTTCGCTGACATCTTGAGTTGTCAAAATCATTTAAGTTCCCGCTATCAGCAGTTCCGCTTTTGAATCCCTCTCACTGAATTTTGTTACTGAATAAATAAGTGACCCAGAGAAGATAGTACGCACACGTCCATTCATACATGGTGACCTATTTAAGTGTGTAGTTTGGGGAGGTCAAACGGTTAATGGTCTATGCGATGATTAATTCAGCTGAATCCTGACAAAAAATAGGTGAAAGCTTCTCTTCTGTCTCGTTGACGCTGTGCGTCATGTATGTCGTGAAAATTCTCATGCAGCTATCGTTTTCAGTCACCACATCCGAATGAATCAGAAAGTACGTAAAAAAAACCTATTTCCCTATAGATGCTGATCATGATACTGTTGCGAACTGAGAAAGCAGATCTCATCATCCAGGGCTCCCTCTCGGCTGAGACCATTAGTTCCGCGAAAAACCTCATTTCACGTTTAAAGTGATTTTCAACCACATCACGATCACTTCACAGAACACCATTGGAAGCGTCTGTGACGCAGATTCACTGCATAGTCTGACGCGCGGAATGGCGCGTGCGTAACTGCTAAGATCAAGCATTTCAGCGTCAGAGCACGATCCCCAGCCAATATCACTCAGGTCCTATGGCTGATGACCTACCTGGGTAGATCGTAAAAAGATTACGCACACAATTGTAACAGATTCAAGCGTAAACTTGTTCACCTGATAGCCTCGTTTTTACTGCGCTACACCAACCTTCAGAATTTTCCTTCGTACTTCCATGTGCATGCCCCGTACCGGTTCGAACCGGTTGGGAGGCCATGCCCGTGGGTCTTGAATGTCGTGTAAGTGCTAACACAAGAATAGTTGTATTCATCGATGCTGTGTGGTGCACTAAGGCCGCCTCACGGCTAGAACAACACTGAAAACGTCGAAGTACTTTGCTTCACATGAGACTACTCATAAGGTCCGTGAAAGCTCTACAAAGCCCATCCTCTGCGACTCATCAGTCTGGCCTGGTCACCACTGTTTCATATTTGAGCGTCAAACTTTTTAGGGTTATAAACGATCACTTGAAAATTGGTCTGATGTTACTGGGAGACTTCAATGAAGTTCAGCCGCAACCCCTCATTTATATTTTAAATGCCGTTCCAACTAAAACATTTGGTACACTTTCTGCAGCACATTCAGATGAAGAATATTATGATCGATAGAATGCGAACGTCATATATGAATATTATCCGTCAAATGAATACTACCTGAACTCTCATGCAGTGCACTTGAAAAAATGTCTAGCGAATTCGCTGGCTCTAGCCAGATTAGACAATTCTCAAGCACTCCATAGCCGACGTTCAGTCCCGTTGGAAACTCAATTCCCCGAAGCTATCCACACTTTTTGTGCGGAGTAATTTAGTTCAGTGACGGCTTATTTCGTATTTTTTTTATTGGTCACCAGTCATTTAAGCCATAAACATGATAAGTTTTAGCGCTTCCGAGGTACATCATTGGTAATACCTTTTCAACTTGGACAGTAAACAATGAGTTGAATCACGTTGTAAATTCGGTCGGAGTTCGATCCACCTAAGTCTCCATAATCCATCCTGAGTGCATTTGTCTCGCAACTGCCGAGTCACGTGATACACAAGCCCGATAGAGGAGTTTCAAGGGTTAGCGACAGCCGGATGTGGTGTTGAAATCGAATAAACTACCAAAGCATTCACATGGCTCTTCATGACCCAATGCTGTTCAACTTCCGGCTAATAAAAATCTCTTGGACTCTACAGTCTTTTTCCGGCGTTTTCCGATGCGTTTTTCTGCGAATTCCGGTGTGCCAGGTTTACTTAGGTGAGCAATTTTTCAAAGTCACCTAAAAAACCTTGATAATCTCATTTGAGCCCCCCAAAATCCCGAAGTAATTTACCGAAAGTTCCTGGTTCTGGTCGATGGTAGGAAGTCGGTGATGAAGGCGACTCTGAAGCGAGCGTAAGTAGTATTTCCTCTTCCGGCAAGCTGTAATCCAACGGCCATCGCTGGCGTATGGGAAAGTGAGTCAATGTTTCGAAGAAATACTCATTTCTAAGTTACATCGGTGTTAACAATAGACTAAAATGAGTTCCCGCGTGTATGATATTCCCCGACTGCATTCACGTCGTTTCAGTTGGCACTATATTAGAGGTATATCAATGTTTTCTCAACGGAACACAACATTTAAAAGGGCAAAACCGGTAGTGAGCCGTCGTAGTGAGTCTTCGGCGACCTACTGAGTAGTGTTTCCTGTCAAGTAGATAAAAAATCGTTCATAAAATGTTTCCTTACTTCATGATGAGAAATGAGCCCGAAATATCGAAAACGAATGAACACGCGGCAGCCGAGACGCCTGATAGAAGGGCCATGTGTACTCAAGCATAAGTTGACCTTTAGGTCGACGGTTCCTCGGCTCACATGAATACAGACTGGGTGCATGCTATCCAACCCAGGGTTACAATAAAACGGCGCATGAACGGTGGACTGTCGAGTGAACAAAGCACTGGATTGTAAGCGGGCCTGCGTTTTGTTCGTCTGACTGTGCACACGTGCATGTGCCAGTGAAATTCTCTTAACATCATAAACGAGATTCATAAGGGTTCCAGGTGAGTCTCCCATCAAAACCAAAATGATATGCAAATGAGCGTATTTGTCTCTATCTGGTTCTTCGTGTTCCAAAGTCAGGACTATTCGGGCTTTAGAAATCACTGTTTACGAGCAAAGAATGCCGAGAACTTCGGTGGCCAAAAGCGAACGAATGTACGACGCATACACCATTACCAAGCGCCGCAGTCGAGTTCCTACCCATACAATAAGCCATGCCGCTTCGACGCGAAATTTTTCTAAAACATCCGTTTAATAAAGTGAATCAGGTGACTCAGCTAATGAAACCTACACGTAGAGTGATTGACCCGCAGTCATCTTTTTGAAAGAATCTGTTCTGAATTCGTTCGCCGTCTTGTCATTCAGGCGACGATCGTGAGCTTTCACCCGTAAAAAAGAGGTCGGTCAAGGTGTCCGTCCTCTCACTTGACCAGTGAGTACGTTTGGAAATGGCCACCTAGGGCTCCAGATCCCTGGGAGAAGAGCTTGGTACATACCAAGCCCCTATGAGGATCGTGAAAGAGTTCAGAATAAGTTGCTTTTAAGCAGTCAAATTCTTTGGAAAATTCCAACGCATGGGCTAGGCCGAAAAATCGCCTTGATAAGTCCTGTAGTTTGATTCACGCAGAACGCATGGTTCTATCTGCCTAAGGCTCACTTAGCAAAACGTGTTCCGCCCGTTTCTCATTTTGCAACTTAGCTTGCTTTTCTTTGTGTCGTGCTTAGATAAGGGCGTTGTGGTTGCCCTTATGACAGACGAGCCACTGAATCTGTTTTCTAATAGTGTTGCTTCGGGTCTTTTAATTAGATCCCGACGTGGTTCTACACTTGCTGCTGTTGGCTTGCTATTTTAGGGACGCCATTCTAAACTGCTCCAATCGTTTCCTTAGAACTTTGAGTTGTTTTGTCGAAATACTTTATCGATGCCTAAACTAATTCCGTTTGTCCCACTGTTTTCAGAGAACTTGTCTCTTTCGACTACACGTACAGAATCGTCCTGCTCCTGAGATGTTTGACCCTGTACAAGCACCGAACTCTTCGAATCCACCAACCCAGTTTTCAAACATACGCCCATACCAATTATCCCTACAGGATCCAACAACGGGGTCCCAGCTTTCCTTTGAAACCTACTTAGCTCAACCAGTTGAAATTCGATATCCATTTAATTATGTTGCTGATCTATTTGAAGATGCGTCGCCTACGTCTGCACAATCCAGAGAGTCGTCCCCGTTTCCTCCGACCGAACTGCAAACCTGACCTCTTTAGGGATTCAGCCTTCAATTACCTCACCCGTTCCTGTTAACTATTCTCTATTCACCTCTGTCTCATGAAAATTTCCGTGGTCGGTTAACTGATACACTGCTTCCTACCAGTCTTCAGAACACCTTGTTTTTGACTGACCCAAGGGGATCTATTCACAACAGTAGTTGCTTTAGTCACCCTCAGATTTAGAGTTTACGGCACTCCTCCATTTTGGCGGTTTCAGTGCGACCAGCATTCGTTTCCCGAAATGCTATTCCCGAAAAACACAGTAGTTGCTTTAGTCACCCTCAGATCTAGAGTTTACGGCACTGCTCCAGTTTGGCGGTTTCAGTGCGACCAGCGTTCGTTTCCCGAAATGCTATTCCCGAAAAATTGCCCCTGTGGTGCTGCCCGACTCCAATCCAACGTCTGACCGGTTAGCTTCGCCAACACGATTTTTTTCGTCTGATCAAAGAAGGTCCGTCAACATCTAGCTATTCCGATATCTTACCGACTGGTAAAGTGCGAAATCTTGGATTATTTATGTAGAGACACAGAGTCGCCGATTGAAACATTAACTAAAATATTGTGACCAAATTAATACCAAGTGCTACTCAGTTTGATTGGTTCGGAGCTTGCAATAAAGCAGGTGAGCTGTGTACCGGATGGCCTTTTGCTGTAAACTGACACCTGAGATGTACGTCTTAGTAGGATGGTTGAATCAATTCTTCCCGTCAGCTAACCAACTATGAAGGTGTCTTTCGCAACCTCTATGACATGACATGTGACTGTATAAGCGTAACGCATCCGATCTTCCAATAGTTCAACCGCACCGCAATATAGCATGGGTCGAAATTTTCGCCACTTGTAATGCACGTTGGCCCTTTCAAATCGTGATACAGACCAGACAACTAGGATCTTCCACGTAACCTCTACTAAACTCTTTTTTGGCAATCAATGAGACAGTTCATTTCACTGTGGAAATAAGACCAGTTTTATCTCACCAACCGACCCCGTCATTGCACAATGTTACGAGACCGCAGCAGGCCACACGTGACACACCGTCAGGATGTATTATTTACCATAAGATCAATAACATTCTTGATAGCCCGATTAATGCTAAGAGAAAAAGGGGTCGTTCTCATGTGGCTTACACACGGAAATACATACACGCACATAATAGACAAACAGCTGGCTGTGCTGATTGGTCTGGTCGACCGGTCGATCGTATTTTTGCCACGATGGCCAAGGTTATGTGGCAAGCGTTGGAATCTGCATGACTTTGGAACTTCAAAAAGCTTTAACGTGCCTATTGGAGCTCGTCTGATAGCATACTGAATTGATTGAACCTGCCCTGCGTGATCTCAAGTCTACGGAAAGCGAGCAAATTTGGAGGGGCAAACGTTAAGCTGAATTGATCATCCATACAACCCGACATTTCGACAGTGGTCGGCTGAACGCAACATGAATGTTCCAAAAACACTGAACCCTTGCTGTGGTGCCTCTATGAGTACATATTAGATTCTGTGATGTGCATAATAGAGACGGGATTCTGAATATTATATATATATATATATATATATATATATATATATAGGCTGA
>NW_008751657.1:376809-386726 GCF_000715545.1 Opisthorchis viverrini | reverse complement strand
GCCCCTTCACTCGGCCCCTGTCACTGAGCCAGACCCATGGCACGCTCTGCAATGGCTGTCAGGTGTGCATGGCCAGTACGGTTGTAACGGTCTGTTGCGACGGTATGCAATATGGTCGGATGATTTGAGGGAACAAACTATGTGCATATGTTGATCTTCGGGCGAACGTACCAAGGCGGATTAAACAGCGTATAGTTCGGGTGGCCCAATCTCGTTAACTGCCCCACGTGGGAGCGCCTGGGCAGAATGGGGGGTGGGGAAACACGAGGACGTAGCCCTGAACCGAGTCACCACTGTTGGAGTGTTTATAGTTGGCACCTTTATTAATTAGCTAGCATGGAACTGTTGAGCAAGAGTAAATTATTTGCAGCCTCCAAGGTATATGGATGAGCCCATTAACAGTCCTCACTGGCCCGGTTTTTGTTCATTTACCGGTAATTCGAATTAGCGGTTAGGCACACAAAATATATCGGGAAGGTAACGTCGCGATGGGTCAAAATTTAACCAGTGGCAAATGGAAAGTACATGCACGGCAAACAATGTGAAGCGAAAAAGATACTCCCAACGTCCGCAGATTGTTCCATTCGATTCCCTTAACTGGTCCTCGGAAGCCTCTTGCCAATGACACCATCAAGGACCGGAATAGTTGTCTGATACGCAGGCAAAGGAGAACGTTTGAACCGCTGGACAAAATACTACGAACAATTCGGTTGGTCACCTACCTCAAGTCGGTCTTTAACAGTTACATACACCGTGAATATGAGCTCCATTTAGCCCCAAAAGTGTCCAAGTGTACATTCTTACTCATGCGCCATAGTGCTTCAGATCCTGACAACCTTCCAGCTGCTCTGTTCACGGGAGGCGGCGAATCCTTCTACCAATGACTGTCTAGCCTATTCGCATCCAAATGGGAGTCGATAACAGTGCATATCTTCAAAAAGGGCAGCCCTAGTGAGTACAGTAACCACAGAGGCGTCAGTTAGACTGCTGGTGTAAAATTTCTGATGTCACTGATTGTTCATCTCAAAGCGGCACACCAAACTCCGAAATATGGCATATCTTCAAAAAGGGCAGCCCTAGTGAATACAGTAACCACAGAGGCGTCAGTTGGACTGCTGGTGTAAACTTTCTGATGTCACTGATCTCAAAGCGGCACACAGAACTCCGAAATATTAGCATCAATTGAAATTTCTACCGGGTAGGTGCTGCAACGGCCAGATCTTCAGTCTTCGTCAGGTGTTTTAGGTGCATGTACATACATATGTACAAAAGGTCCACCATCCTTGTGCTCCTCAACCTCAACGATTCGTTCAATTCGGCAGTCGACCAGCGGTCCCAACTACAATTGCCTAAAAGGGGATACTCCAAAATTCTATATTCACACAACTCAGAGCGAGTGGATGTCTAGCTCCTCTAGAAGAAGTAATGTTCAGCATGGTTACCCATTCTTTTCAATCCTATTCAACTTCATCACCAATGAACGAATGTAATGAATACCAGAGGGTCTTCAAAACCCCCGTGTGTAAATCGCTGATTGCAGTGACTTATTATGTCGTACGCGGAAGACATTATAATTCTGGAAGACTAACATAAAGCACGTGCACTAACCAGCATATAATCTCTCGACATGTGTTGTATCTGAAAATACTAGTCATGCATCAGAATGTGCAGCCTCTGAACATCCCTAGCAATGAAAGGAGAAGCACTGGAGGTTGTGGAGGACCTTACATACCTCGTTAGTTGCATTAGCTCTGACGGAAATCCGTCTAATGAAGTCCGTGCAAGAATCTTAAACACCCGAATCACGTGTCCTAAGTCTCGTGACTTGTAGCTTCAAAAAGGCGTCACCGGGTCTAAAGGGCCCCGTGTACCAGGCTACAGTAAGGGTTGTGCTGTATGGCTGTGAGACGTGGCCCCTGCTGTGTTGTTGTATGGCTGCGAGACGTGGCCCCCGCGAATAGGTTATGTTTTTGATCACCAATGCTGAATGGCGTCAACGAGGTCGCAACGATGTAATTGGGAAACGGGTACTTGGTTGTGCAGGAAATGATTCAGTCGAGGGAAACATGAAGCACCATCAACGGCGGCGACTAGGTCATATACAACGTACGCGCCCTTCACAACGGTGCTAACTGTCGGATTAACAGCAGGTGAATTGGCAGAAGGGAGTGGGAGATTGTGAAGAGTTCGCGACCCCTATTGCACTTGACCGGGGCCATTGCAAGAAACGACGGCTAATCGATGTGCGCGTGATCAGTTCATCCTACGATTACTTGACTGAGTACTTGGGGCAACTGAGTATGCCAGTGATAAGCTAGCACCGGGTTCATACTCTTCTCACTTATTTTTACTTCAAAGCTCTGGATGCGACTAGGTGGCTTTGTAGTTGTGTGGTAGTGAAGCGCCAGTGTCAATTCCGATGTTTCTGTCTGATGATGGGAAGGTGTCGACCGAACCGATTGAGGCGCGAGCATGCCCACTTGCTCAGGCGTAATAATACACATACGATCAACGCACGCTGTTGGAGAAACGGTAAGTCGCGGAAAGTTACATGCCATGTGCTAGATATCTGGAGTCCAAATCCCGGCAGGACAAAGATTAAGTACTGTTGGTGAGTCCTGATAAGAGCCGATCCAGGGTCGTTTTGGTGTGGACTATTCAGGCTTGTTCACACAATTGTGGTGTGCACAGAAGTTCCGCAAGCACCGGGGAAACATATCTGTACTAAAGCTGATATGCTGCTTTACCGGAGGGAAGAAACAAGCTCGTCAGCAAAAGCCGGGGTAAATGGTTTTGGCGGCTCTTAGCTGCTCAGCTATCCACGCAACTCACCCTTCAGCTCCGCTTAAATATTATGAGAAATCGACGGTCGAAAGGACCATCTGAAGCACAATCCCTTGGTTTATAGTCCTAGAAAATTTGGCGCACAGGTCAAGGGAACCTGCATTTGATTCTCGCACCCCATTTGCGTAGCAAGATAATTCTAGATTAAAACCACTTTGGTTAACAAGACGACGACTGTCTTTATGAGCCCTGAAGGTACTGGTAAACTGTTTGGTGTGCAATTTAAAAGGTACGTTTTAGTCTATTGATGAGCGACAACCAGTTCGAGGGCACTTAGGCGGAGAATCGAAATTTGGCATTCAAAATGTAATTTTGCTATGTTGACCACATGACCAACTCCTACCTGTACGACGTTCGCTTTCGTCACGATAGATCTGTAATGAGCGTTTCTGCTCGCGAATAACGGAAGCGGACGAAAGGGAAATAAATGAAAAACACGTGTGTTCCAAGACGTCTACAATACATCAAGTCAAAGCCCGCTTCGGGTTTGTTGTTCCGTGGGGAAGTCGCATATCGTCATGTTACATGGGAAAACTACTAATTAAGCATAAGTTTCTTCCCTGCACAATGCACTCTCCAACGGCGAAAAATCACGTACCTACATTCCTATAACAATTATAAACTGCCGGGGTCCGCTACAAGGTCCTGTGCAGCCAGGCATTTAGTAGGACTGAATTGTTGCAATCTCGCAGATTTATCGGATAAAATTCATGGTAGAGATTGATATCAATAACAACGAAGCATGTACTGCGTAAGAAACAATAGGCCCAGGTCCGATACACTGTGTTTTGTGAGAAATGTTTCAGTGTGCGTACTCAGCGACGCTCTTCCACCCTGCACTACATGGATGACTGAAGAATGAGTTGGAAACTAAGTTTTTTCCCCTGAATGGTATTCGGAGAAATAACTGACCCTCGATGGATGAGCTGCTCACACTGCACCGGCCGCGCTGCGTATGCCAGTCGACCGACTTCCTCAAAGGGCTCTTCTCGCACAACCACGTGAAGGGTGGGAGAGCCAGAGGCTGTCAAACGATGACTTGGCAGAGCAGTATAAAACCATTACCAGCAAACTCAGCTGCGCTGGTCATTGACGTCTTCCTGGATGGGGACCCAGAGACGGGCCATATCAACGGTTAGAGACATTGTCAGACATTGCCCAGTCGCGCCCTCAATGGCGCTCATGCATCCAAGCTATTGCCTTCAATTCATAGTTCCCTTCCCAATCCCCCACTTAACAGTCCACTCAGTGCTGTATTTACGCACTAATTTTTCGGCACCCGCCTCCAATGTGCAGCTACCTACCCCACCTCTCCGAATCATCGGTGAACGAAACTGTGGCAGCTACAACCACTGTATAAGTACGCGGTTGTTACAACTGACAATGACGTTTATGGATAGAGGCTTTACTGTGCTTTATTTGGCCTAATAACAGAAGTTGAATTCCAAGGTGATTCGTTGGTATAGATTTTTGTATCCACTTTGACTTCACGCAGACGCAGTGTAGTGAGAATATTCCACACAGTGTTTAAGTTTCTATTCAGGCAATGCCGCACCCGAAAGCCTGCGAATATCAGACAAAACAACGGACGGACAGTCGCACGTGATTCTCATGTGAATTCGATACCACGCCTGTCTGAGCGGGTGCTTCGTGTCTAGAGTGGGACAAAACTGCATTTCCATGGTCATCGACAACGTCAGAATCATATCTCTTCGAGTAGGCAATAAATTTATTGACGGTCTTTCAGGCATAACACACACCGACATTGGAACGAAGGATGAGATGCAGATGCGAACATCAAGGACAGCCTAGCCTACGATGGAGATTTACAGTGAGTATACATAAAAACTTCGCCAGTTAATCCAAGTGCCAGCCGCCTTGTACAGGCCCGCATGCGGAGTTGCGAATCCACAAACCATCAAGTGAGTGATTGAAGGAACCCAGTGATCTTTGATTGGAGTTGAAGAGACTTCTGGTAAATCTCGAAAGTACAAGTCAAAGCACACAGTGCACTGTACATTGTTGTGAACATTACTGCAAACACGATGGGAGTACACTGACGACAGTCGCGATCGGTACGGCTATGTAGGGATCAGCGAACTGTGTGTCGAAGGGGAATTGTCCGCAGAAATATAGTGGTCAGAACATGGCAGAGAATGGTGAAAATCAGATAACATCGGTCGACCGACAGAGCTCTGCCTTAACGTACAGGACCAATAAGGTGGACAGCTAAAAGCTGATTTGAGAAGTATAAATGGCAATAGTCCGATCAGTAGCCACAGCTCGGTTCTTCCATAACATATACGTGATGGGTTTGCGTATAGGTTTGCCAGTGTTCAGCTCATGAAAAAATATCAAATAGTGCGTTATATCAATCGAACCCGCAAACCGCCCGAGTTGTCGAATTGTTTAGGGTGTGGTTGGGTCTTTAAATTAAGCGATTAGGGAAGTCACTTCATTTACGTGATACCGAAATATGATAATCCACAGGACGCGTGCACACGTGTGCTTCATTCGTGCCAAACTGGAACCATCCGTTTAGGATGCCTCCCACGATTACCTACAATAGCGGCGAGTTGAAGCCCGGGTTGTGTTTGTAGGCCCCTACAAGCCCTGCATATGAAATAATATCGCGAAGACATCAAATCCAGCTTTGGCACTATAACTGGCCCCAGTCATGAGATAGAGGGTCGTACAGCTACCATAAAGGATGAGTCTGTAGGAAAGTTGGTGTATTCAAACACATTAGGGATTCACATAATGTCATTGGACTTGACTAAGGAATTCAGTAGCTCGGTTATGTTGGTGTCCCTCCGGGAAAATGGTTCCTCTAGAGTAGACAATTCCACTGGAGTGAAACGCTGAAGGTCAACGAGAAACCAACAGACAACCTGAAACGAAATCAGACAACATCCAACATGAACGAGCTGAAAACGTGTCATTTTTTGAAAGGTGAAGCAAAAAAATTTTCAACGATTCCCAGCCTGGAAGTGGAAAAAACCCGAGAAATTAGAGCATTCCAGTGACATTCCTAAAGCAGAACTGACTCAAACTGAGGATAGCTTACAGGAAGAACAGCGCATTTTAACCCTCTAATTCGATCCTTGCAGTCTGGGTGTCAGAAATATGAACAAAAATTCCTAAAGCAGAACTGACTCAAACTGAGGACAGCTTACAGGCAGAACAGCGCATTTTAACCCTCTGATTCGATCCTTGCAATCTGGGTGTCAGAAATATGAACAAAAATTCAAGACATGAATGTTAATGAACACGGGATCAGTAAATCAGTGGATAATCTTACCCTAACCACCAAATACATGTTTCACGTTCTTTATGTTTACTATGTGATCACTAGTGGTTTCTAGCAACCTAAAGAAACTGAGGAAATGATCACCAGACTTCTTGATCACACGAATTTTATCAATCCTGATAGCAGATACATGTTGTGGGATATTAATGTTTGTTACTTCTCTCAGCAGCAAGGCAAAATGTGAAAATAATATATATGGCCGATGCATTCGGGACAGCTACTGGATGATAGTTCCTGGACGCTTGATCGTGTACGCATTCTACTGTTCAGAAGTGATACACTCGTCCCACGTGTAAAACGTTCGAGTTTCAAATTCCCGCATCATTAAACCATGCATTGATGATGCGCTCTAATAAGGGCGAAATTCTGGTCCAATGCTTCGAACCAGAACAGGGTGATAACTTCAGATGAGGATGTTGTTAATGCATAAGCAGGAGTTCACAGCAAAGTTGAACTGACACACATGTGGCAGCAAAAGTTATCACATGCTAAGGAAAACGTTTTGGGCACAGCACTCGTTGGTGATTAGCATGACCCTATAGACAGACAAAAGCGCAACAACGCTCGGAACGAACACTGTGAATCGGTTCAATGACCAGTTTGCAGAATTCCGCACTATGTAGATTTGTGATGGAAGTGCTCGATTGCTCGAAGGTTCTGTGAAGGTTTTATGGTTCTAACGACTGTAGAGGCAAGGGTGCTGATAGGTAACATGAGCAAAAGACACATGTATGTGTGGCTAGAGTTGAAGGTCAAAAAAGCTATCAGAATATTCAACGTTAGCAACAATGAAGGTATCGTTCACATAGAGCACTGAGAAATATCTGGAACTTTTCCGAGAATTCCTCAACATAGTCGCCAGCGTTGAACCTGATGGGCTGTCCATTGCAAGCTTCGGACGAAGCAATCCGAATTATTCGTTCCGAGTGCTGTCACACAACCGGTACCAAAATCGTTTGTATACTAGTGAGGACATGCTGGTCAGAATTCAGCAACTAGTGTTGCGTGAACAGAGTTTTGACGCGGTGCATCTGTTTGTCGTGATCCTGTGAACGTGACACCAGCTTTTGCTGCTACATGTCCATTCCACGCTGTTGCCTACATCTTTCACGTGTACCAGTCGCTTTTTTACGTTTCGCAGCTGAGGAGAATGAACGCAGTATTGATATTCCGGAGTGTTCTCTGAATTGCTTAGATAAATTCCATTGCATTGCTTATTTTATTTATTTCGTCATTACTCTAGACGACTAAAAACCTCGTTTTGGTTCGCGGACAACTAGGATTCGTGTTCTCTTAACAATACGATTGTGTTACTCATACTGAATGCACAACTTCACACGATTCTACATACCTTAATTATAAAAGTAGAGAACCCCTAGTTGAATCCATGAGCACCTTGCATGTCGGATGAAGCCCACTGACAGTCATTGATAGGATCAAAGAAATGGCGTTCATAGTGTTTCAGACTGTCAGCACGCAAGCTAACAACTCAAGAATTTTGTGAAAAGCAAAGTGACTATAAATTCAGTGAGCAACCAGAACCATTCTGGACAGGGTGGCGAAGTTGTTTGTGTAGTGTATATACGGTAATCTCAGGCCACCAGTGCAGTCAAGCTCGCACACAACATGTATTTTTCATTTTTTAGCTTCAGCCACTGAGCGGATAAGAGAGGGCTTCCGACGGTTATTAATTTTCCAAGAAAGTGCTCACAAAGCTTCAAAGGATGGAACTTACGAGCAATCGGGTCAGCTTACTGGTATCATTTCTAAGGAACGCAAATTCTCCAAAGAATCCAGTCATCCATGGAGATATGTGCATATGGATCAGGCAGTTCAAGAGAGATCAGATATTGAAGACACATTCTCCCACGAAGGTTTGCCGGGTCGAGACCACAGACCTTGCCAGTCTGGAGACCAACAAGCTGTCTGCGGTATCGTCGGGGAGAAAGTTAACCTGATGGGGGAGGACGAAGAACGGTAGGACATAAATAAGGAGGAAGACGAGTACTTGTTTGATATCTCACTACCAATGTACAAACCAAATCTGCCACCAGAAGGATGTTTCGGTAAACAAAATATCAGTGTAGGGAGCTTCCAAACATTAGAATCCGGTTTTGATGAGGGATGGCAGACATTCCATTGAGGCACAAGTCTCGTAAAAATAATTTTCCCGATGTAGCATCAAAACCAGTAGTCATACATATCAAGGGAAGTGAGCTTGCACAACGGAGAATACTCCCAGTAATTAATGAAAACACCATCCAGTTGGGAAGCCATATTTCGGAAAATTGAAGTGAGTGCGCAAGCCTAAGGGAGACAAGAAGGAAGTTCCAAAATTTTTGGGATTATCTGTAGTAACACACAGACAGACGCTTAGGAAAGAAGTCAGTTTTCGGAATAAACACCCATAGAACAACAGAACAGTTGATTGTCTGTGACCATAAACCATGTGCGTCACAAAGACGCATACACAAAGACATCAAACCCTTCTGATCAGACCACATCATTACTAATATCCGAATGAAGCACATTTGCGCAGCATAACATTGATTACGCAGCGAGATGGAATGACGCCTGCCAAACTGACAAACTTGTTACACGGGAGCCCAAGCTGTGTATGCCCTTGTGATCTTTCTCCGCTTTCATTCGTATTAGTATTTCGCACCCCCTCCCCAGAACATAATACGCACTAGAACTAATGGAGCCATATCGGTAACTACCATGGTAACTGGTTGGATCTGGTTTTTGATCCCATTACGGACCTCCTAAGAGACATGCGCCGTGACCGTCAAAGAGAATTATGTTACCTCACCACGGCTCCTGCCTAGCATTGAGTTGTCTTTTGCAGGATAGTTCAACTATATTAGATCTCATTGAGTACAAAAGCACATACACGCCAACGAAGTGCTCACCACAATTTGGATCCACTTACCAAGGCGGCTCTTGCTTGAAAATCAGTTGGGAGATTAGCACGCTGATGATTCATCCTTATATCAATTAGGGACTAGAACGAGGGAGAAAAAAAATGACAACATACCATCACAATGGCAAGTGGCTCGATGACGAACATCTAATCAGAACGAACCGACTACACAGCAAATGGACGACTATAGTAACATACAGAAAGACAAGCAAGCGTACTCTAGCGAAATTTGTTGGAAACAAACGCAGAGATAACAACTCAACATTGCCCTTACCACTCAAAATTCGAGATTATCCTGCAGGCAAGTATTCTGCAATATTCGCGAACTTGGTTAAAGACTCAGGTGAACCTCATAGGGCTCAGGGGTTGAGCATTAGGCAGCGAGCTATTGACAAACAAATTCAGAGTTAAAATCAACTACTGACGTTTAAATCGCTCTTGTGTGGACTTCGGAAAGCAGATAGTTTCATGTCCTTTGTAATTCCTCCAGATTTCTCCACATCTATCTATCTAAAGTTACACTTGCAGTTCCCTAACCTTTTCCACTTCGACCGCACATCAGTACAGTTGTCGAATTCGAGATGTAGGGATTCCGACTTGGTGTGTCGTTTCGAACAAGTACGCTAACTTCGCACATGCTGGAGTATTTATCGAGCAGTTTCTGAAAAGCACGGTAGTAAACACTAGAATGACAGAAATTACCAGTCCAAAACCACTACACGGTGCTTTAGCAAACATCAACATCATCATCATCATCAAGGACAGCAACACCATTGTTGCCACTGATGCTTCACTGCCGTACAACCATTAGGTTTCTCGAGTTTATATATATATATATAT
>NW_008751657.1:354871-374411 GCF_000715545.1 Opisthorchis viverrini | reverse complement strand
GGAAAACGTGAAAGTGTAAGAAGGGAGGCGTCAGCAGTAGCATGTTTTCGATTACCCGCCCTGCTGTATGCAGCAAGTAAGGCGACCCGGCTGATGTCACCACGCGACGGCCGATGTGGCATGAGTTTATTTGTGTATGTGCGGTTCATCGTTGTACGTGGGCTGGGATACTGCCAGGGCGCCCACACCTAGACAGGAGGACGATTAGGGTCCTCATCCAAAGCCTTCGGCTCAAAAGCCTAACCGCAAGGCAGCGGTGTTCGACTGGAAATGCAAGTACATTGCCCTTTTTTACGGAACACGTCGCATACATGTTCCAACCCCCAACCTGGAGGGCCAGGAGACTGTGTTCGTCGGACCTCTACCCATGGACCAACCTGGTATGAGAGACTCTGTGAGCATCGTGCGGACACTCTCCAGTATAGCTCAATGGGTCGTCGAGGTACACAAACCGCCACACCACGGTAAGGTCCAGTCTCTTCGTGGCGGGCTTTAGCAAACAACCAAGTATGATTCTGGCATACCGGAAGCAACTGACAATTGCGGAAAAGTGTCCGATACCATTTGCAAGAGGAATCTCGTGGCGTTGGCTTACTTTCCAGGAATTCACGGTTAAACTTCATAACTAGGAAATATGTAACCAACCTGAGAATAGCAAACTCATTACTCCGGGTCTGCGCGACCAGCCATTGGCTAGGCTTTCTCCCAACCCTGATAACAGACTAATATATAACCCCAAAGTGAAATGTAAACATGGTTAGGTATTGATTTGCCGCGACCGTATCCACCCTGATAGTTGCATGACCGTGCACTCCACTCACTGGAAACTGTCAGCTGGAACTTTAAGTTAGCGATGTTGCACGCGTTGAGAGAAGTTAAACACCAAACTGAGGGAGTCATACCACGCCAAGGTCGGCTACGCTAGCGTTTGAACACCACGCTATACGATAGCAGTGTACCGAATGGAACGAAAACACAAACCGTAGACTTAATTACGTTTTGATATTTGAGCCACAAAGCCAGCAAGTCCAATGAAAAGATTTCCGTTGTTTCATTTCAATATATTTTGCGTTGCTAATCTCGGACGACGGTCGAGAATGGAAGCGAATATCATAAACTCCGGTAAAAGAATCGTAATATACAATAACAACCATATTATTTTATTGAACAGATTGCAAACATCGTGCGAAGCTTCCAATACACAGTAGGCACTGTCTAGTGAGCATTTTGTCTAATATGGAGATCCCTCGACTGACACCCAAGGTCGGAAGTCACCTGGTCCATCTAAGACTGTCCAAAAAACCATAAACATACAAACTTCGGAGTCACCTGATCAAGCAGAACTGTTGCCATGTCTGGAGTTTCTTACATTTCGATTTCCGACAAAGCTCTGGGAGAACCTGTTTGTCCCGTCCCCTCCGCCGGTCTAAATAATGACCTACAACTTCTTCGGTACCATCAGAATGCACTCTCATCCCTTGATATGTCACGGAATAGTTAAATACATTTCCGAACTCACCTTCGCTTACCTTCCAAATGGAATACCTGTGAATACCGCATGGTGATATTCGCCCCAAATTCACCCACAATTATGCTATGTTGAGACGCTTCATTCCTTTTACTCACCTCTTTACAACATTCAGTCAATTAACCCGAGTTGGTGTTCACGTGTATGCTCCTACCTGACTCGACATAATGTGCGTTCCCAAGTATTTTGAGTTTGGATATATTTTGCATCTTTAAATGGATATCCAACCATGGGTACCCATGGTAACCCCCTAATTCGATAATGGAAAAAATAACGTAACAAGCCTACGTGTTGTGCTACTGGCGTGCTCACATGTTGGCGATTTCATAGCGGCATCAAAGTTGCTTCCGCCAAAGTAGTTCACAGGGTCAAAGAAGTGTGCTGCGCGAAAAAGCCCTGGGTATCCCTACTTAGATCCTATCACTCTACGCAGAAATGCATTCATTTATTTCGCTTTGATGTCTGCTCACTCGACTAAGTGCTTCACCACTCGAGGCACAGATTGAACCGCACATGGCGATGTAAATGCGATAAGTGCGAGACGACCGGTACTCAACCGAACAAGACCTAGTAGATCTCAATTACACAAAAAACTCACTGTGGCCGGAGGGATAGTTCACTTCGATGGGAATGAACCTACATGTTAAGAGGTGATACACAGCGCCAAGGCAATCGAACGACGAGACTGGGATTAAATTCTAAATGAACCTCGAACCACAGAATTTCACGGTGCATGTTCGTGGAACTATTGTCTTCTAAGGGTTGAAGACTTTTTCACTGCGCGCATCCACGGCCCACTAGCAATCAGAACACCCAACAGGCACAATGCATGAACATGTGCGTGGATGAGTTCACCAACTCTAGATTGACGTGAATGCGTGGCAGATGTGTCGAAAACAAAAACCCATTCTCCTTGTCGATCGAATGTGACCGGAACCCTGATGCCGGTTAACTGCTGAAAAGACCTTTCTGGCACATAGCTACCAGGCAGCCCAGGCCAAGACAGGAGCAGTCGAGATGCAGAGGTTCGAACCGCAGACCTTTCGGCCAGTAAGTTCGCGGCTTAGCCGATGTGCTATCCCGAGCTGCCGAAATATGTGTTTGGACGGCATTATGAGGTGAGCAAGACCAACTTCATTGAGAAGGATGGTTATTTATTGTTTGCGATCATGCATTCAACCGCCGTTCAGTGTAGTTTACCATTTATAAACCATATTATACAGGTACGCTGGTTCCAACTGCAGGTCTAGGTGACGGGAGAACGAGACATATGAGAGAATATACACAAGCAGTGGAAGCCAGAATATAATACTTTGCACTGAATCAATCTAGTTATCCGGAGGAACAGCTATGTATTGAAAGTGATAGCATTCATACGAGGTTGTCAATGACTGTGTGATTGCGCCATGCCTGCCAATGTCACTACCAATGGTGAGTTCCAGAATCTCTATCTGGGGAGGCCGTAGCTGTTCATCCGACTGAGTTTACCTGTTAAGAGTTTCATACTTTATCGGTCCCAGCTCATAGACCGTCCACCTCTCGATACCCTCCATTCAGCACAGGATTGGGCAAAAAGAGCTCTACGGGGCAAACTGAAGTGGCATTTAAAGTAAATATCTTAACCAGCATAACCTATGGGGCTTTGGGTAATTCATCTGTGCCTTCACAAAACCCATCTGGCGTATCCAAGCACTGATGATGTTCCCACCAGACCCAACCAATGCATCACGGACACCGATAGTCGAACAGTGAGGCATTTGCATGTCCTCCGCGGTTACGGACAGCATTTCTGATCCACTCATTAGTAGGGATCGCATTGAAGGAGAGTGAACTCTCTTGATAGAACTGACGTCACACCGGCGCCAAAGGTTTTGGAGTTCGGCAAAAGCTGATTCGTCTCCAGCCAGTCCACTGCAACTTCCACAGCTGCCCGGGTACATAAACTTTACCTGTCACGTCAATTGGCTGGTCTACAAGTATGGAGTTTAGGAGTGATCCCACCCAGTCTTGTAGCGACATCGTACAGGTGTGAAAAGCAAGCCTAACCGTGCGGTAGAACCAGCTGGACTAGTTAGAATGGTTCGCCTTTTGAAGTCTCTGAACAAAGGAAAGTAACATCACCCGCGCACTCCATGTCTGCGAGCGAACGTTCCGAAAGCACTTCAACCCCCGAGGTTTCAGAAGCGCGCAGAGAATTTTTCAAGTAGCTAATCAAGGACGATGTTAAAGAGGAGTCGGGAAAGACAGTCCTGTCTTACACCAATGGATATCGTGAACTGAGGTGAAAGCTTGTTGCACACTCGTACCCGTCCACAGGAGTTTGCATACAGAGCCGTCATGAAGGATATAAATTTGGAATGGACACTCTTGATCGCCAGACACACCCAGAGTTTCTGACGGTCGACAGAGTCAAGAGCAGCTTCAGATTAAGAAAGACAACCAATGTGGGGCGCTTGAAAGAGTAGCACTGTTCAAGAACTTATCTCAAAGCAAAGATATGAGGTGCTTCACCTCACCAGTATGGCGTTGTCGTCCCAGATCTTCCACACTGGGGTGCCGTGTCGTGTTGGAGAACTGATCACTCACGCTGGATTTCTCTGTTGACGGAGGGCTGGTGTCGATGATCCATTCGTCCGATCCATTTCTGACCGAAGCGGTCGCGTCAGATCTCGACAAACCTCATCAAACCAGATTCAGAACTACGGTCTGTCGGGTCGTACTCTGATATGAAAAGTGAACACGCCTATCGCACCGACCTGTTATTGATCTAAATTGAACCAAACAACCGCACGGTGCAGAGACGACTGCTTACTAGGCTTCAGTGCGACAAAGCATTCTAAACCTTGGGGTTGATGAGTACTCCAATATCAGAGATACCACGAGCTTCGTGACCACCAACTACCCCAACGGCGAAACAGCTAAGCTCGTCCAGAGCGGAAGTGTTTCGGAGATACGACATTATCTGACACGAAAGGGAAGCCCAATTTGACAGAGTAGATGCATTGAAAGCAGCAACATAGATTAGATCTTTTTAGTACAGTGAGTGATTATTAAGTTATTTCATTAGTTAGGAAACTAGTAGATGGATTGACCACAGTAGATCATTTGATGGGTGGGGACGGGTTGTGGCTGAGGGCCGGTGGACGAAGAGTTGCGATAGCGAACGATATTCCTTAATTGCCCAGGCTGAGGATTAAGGGTTGTTTGCGTAACCCACATTGAGTCTCTGACTAAAAAGCCTGACCCTCCTCCGAGGAGGCAAGTGCCGCTGCTCCCAAAAATATGGACATCCCTTCAGACTCCCATCGCACGATCGCTTCCTCACTCCAAACCACCTCATTTACAAGAGGTCCCGATGCAGTTCGCCTGGCTACACCCTTTTTGCCTCCCTAGTATGATTGCACCTTGTAGAACGGAGTTAAAGACAGTGTCCTGGGGGATCATTGCAGCAGTCAAGCTCAACAACCACAGAAAGATGGTAGCTTTGGTCGGGCCTCATGCACAAAAGGCTGACGCACGATAATTCGTTAAAAAAAAACTCCGGCACCTGTTTCTATATTAATCTGGTCATAGTTGGTCATCAAGATAGAGATAATGATCCCCAATGTATTACAACTAAACAGGCTTCACAAATATGTTGTTCGGACCACATGACCACAAACTCGCAAGCGGCCCCCACACCACCAGACAAGGCTACATCAGTAAAGCAACCCGTACCCCCATGCTTATTGAGATGCCTTGAGTAAGAGGTACCTGAAATTACACGTGACTTTCGTAATCCTCAACAATTTCAGTGTTTAGCGACTCCGAGTGGAATACTCAGTGATCTTGAACGGATAATGGAGTTGCGGCCTAAATTAGTTGAAAGAGCGAAACTTGAAAAATATCAGAAGCCCAATGAGGCACTATTTGTGCTCGAAAACTCAGGAAAGGAATCACCCTATTTCAACCATACTGGGTCGGACAGGGTATTGCTTGGGGGGTATTTGCATTGTTTCAGTGAATCAGACTGGAATCTAAATGTAGTGCTCATGTTCAGTTGTGAATTCAGATCAAATGATCACTTATGGCGTGATTGGGTAGTCTGGTGGAAACTGACAATCGTAGTGCCAGCGAGCAGGAAGGTTGTCTTTCCAATTCTGCGACAGCTTAGCGCGGGCAATAGAGAGCATGCTTAATCACTTATCACCGCGAGTAAACCCATCCAACCCTATCTGCACAATGTTTGAGCAGTAAAAACGTCTCTTATCTTGCTCTTGGTGGCCTGTTACCAGTGTCCTATTTTACCTGTCACATGGACCTATACCATTGAAACCCTAGGCATGATGGCAAATGACGTAAATAACTAGCTGAACGCACCGGAGGGAATAAAACCGGGGGATGGGCAGGAAGGGCGGTTCTAAAGCCGAAATTAGCTTCAGCTAATGACCCATAATTGTCAAATCAAATGAAGACAACTAGGCAGTTGAAATCCAATGCATGCGAAAAAGGATCTGATGATAGGTACAACCCACCCTAGGCACACACACAGGGATAGCAAATGCTAGCGTCAATATTCAGCTTGGTCTGTACAAAGATGAATAGCGTGCCACGTCGAACACCGTTGTGGTTCAATAATTTAGGATGCCCAGCGTTAGGGCGGGACACCGGCCGATATATATGGGGAATACATGCAGAATAAAAGAATGAAATGGGAAACAACTAAAGCAAACAAAACAGAGTACCCGAAAACTCAAACGAGGCCTTCGGTGATGAACCATTTCTTCTACAAGCTTCGGCTGTGGCAGTATACTTGTACGATTATAGATAGTGCATATACCGCGGTAGCATTTCATAGCTGAGGTAAATCAAACTGTCGATCAGCTGCTAACCGGATGGTCCCCGGTGAAAATCCTTCAGGAAATTCGTGAGATGTGCACCGCTTGAGTAGTAGCAAGGAAGATAACCCTACACTGCTTCTCGACCTTTCCGCACAGGTGGACTACATTGTAGGGTGAAATTTTGATGGATGTAAAAGTGGGCGTACAGAACGGATACTACAAAAGTAACCGGGAGGACCAACCAGTAGCGCCATTACATTCTCCCGGAATACACCTTACTAACGTAATAATCCAAGAGACTAAGAAATAGATCGCAGGGTTTTCTACAGAGAATGTCGGTAGCTCAGGTAGCGTAGATGGTCGTTGGCTTGTTCGCTGAGCTGGGCAATTTGGTTGCCAACGTTTCATCACCAATCGGGGTGACATCATCAGTGCGTAGTTGTGCATAGCGGTGGGTTAGTGGTTGTGCACAGCTGTGACGGACGGAATACGTTCAGATGTAGAACACTCCCGGTGCACAGTCGAAATGCTATCTGGAAGCAGTAAGTTGAGATACTGTCACGTTACTGAAACCTACTGAGGCGCGATAGAGATGCAAGGGTTGTGCTCGGACCACCGACCTACCGATCAGTGAGTTCGCGTCCTAACCATTGAACTATCTTGAGCTCGTTTAGATGGAACTCGTAAACCTGTACGTCCTGAACGGCGAGGTAAAAGCAGAATATTTTCTTCAAATCGGAAAAAATGGGGAATGATTTGAGTGATGAAAAGAACATCAGAAGCAAACGTCAGGTTGAAGCCACCCAACAGAAAATCGACGCACCAGATCCAGAACTAAATTCCTGGAAAAAAATATAGCAATTCGTTCCAAGACGCTAGATGCCAACAAAGAGCAGCTGAACTCTGACTGTTACTTCACATGGATTAAACTTTTTCAGGAAAACCACCAATTATCTCAGATTACGATTATTTGGTCGGTAATTGCGTAAAGGTATTTCAAAATGCTAAGCGCAAAATTACACGGAAAGTTAGTGGTGACATCGGTTTCAAATTTTCGTTATCAATCAAGGGAAGCCTGCAACGTTACAACAGCAGCAAAACTGAACCAACTGCTCAGTTTTCCAGCATGTTGGTGGTATGTGAGGAGCATTCAGCCAGGAAAAAGGCCAACGTTACCTTAAATCGGACAAGATGCAGCGCTGTTATATTGAGAAACCAGTTTAAGCCGGTAACCCACTCGTAGTAGTCACACACGACAGTCAACAGTTCTGACGAAGGACAAGGTATCTCAGAATTCCGTCTCAGATATTCGGTTTATCGTCCATACGCGGACCGCCGACTCTCCTATGCGCTGACACTGTTCAGCAAGCAGTTGTCACCAGAAACATGTAGCCAAGGAATTTCGAACACGCAGCCGAAAGACATCGTTTTTAAGGCAGTACAGCAAAACGCCATTCGCAATTATACAGTAAACTCAATTCTCCAGCAAAAAGCAGCCACAGGCTCTTGGATGCTGAGCCTTGACCACGTCCTCTAATACCTCCCACAGCGGTTACACACCATCGTGTCCTCTCCCACAGTTACGTTGGAATCGATCTCCTACAAGTCTCGTAAAAGTAGTCTGCATTTTAAAGGGGTAAAACGAAAGTACTCCATTCCCTCTCAGTCAGACGAGTCCACATATCATGCATTTATTGGCCGATGTTGCCAGTTAAAACAATATCAATGAGCCTCAAATGGGAAATCGAACACATCACACCAGATCTCTAAAATTTACGGAGGATATCGCCGGTAATGAAGCTGAAGACAGGCAGAGTGCCACACAATGAAGGAATGAAAAGGCTGATTGCATGTTCTCATCCTGAAAAAGTTCAGGCAAACGTGTTTTCCGTGAGAACACAAAATCCCCGGGTGTCTTGCTTCATAACAGCCCGAAGGAAGCACGAGATCCGAGGTACTAACGGCATGCCCAAACATAAATACGAGCAACCAAGATTCCGGGGCTGGGTGCGAGCCACGGAACTTAAGGTTGGTCATTTCGCACCTTAACCATCTCGCAGTAAGGTTTATTTATGGTGTACTCTTGAGTGCACAAGACTGCTTCGCATAAACAAACCAGATCCGATACATGCACCTCCTTCAACTACTTATACGGACGGCTGTTCTCAACTCAACCGGCAAACTACCCCGAGATTCATAAATGCCCAGTCAACAGGGGATGTGATGGATATGACCTAGAGAGTCTGCCTACAGCAGTGTCAGGAGCGAGATACTTGAGATGTCAACCGAAGGACTCATCGCTAAAGTGGAACAGACGGCCTGTCAGAAGTAAAGCACTCGGATTTCCGTAACCAAATGACGGAAACGTCTTAGGTCGATGTACTGCGATACCAAATTGAGTTTGGTAGTTCACTCCCTTCATGGAATAAACAAGTAAGTTCCGCAAGAAAATTCAGCTCCACCGTTAATTTCACTTACTGAAAATGATCCCCATTCATATTTATTGGTAAGAGAAACACCAAACTTTGCTGGTAGCACCGGTATATTCGGCGGCAAACGTACCGCCGTCGAGAGTGAACCATGCTTCCTCCCTCACCATGTCCATGCCAGTGGAAAATGCAGTTTGGCCGTAAAGACCTGGATGTTACTTCTCGACCTACTCCATGCGTTGTGCGAAACGAAACCCCCATTAGAACATACCCGACATCTAACGATACTGGTAGTGAGACAAGTCGGATCCCTCGCGTTTTCACAGGCGATTGGAAGGTTGTTAGAGGTACACGACCATCTAGTCAGATATCAATCGTTGATGATTCATTACCTACACCATCCACGCTATTCGTCCAGAGTATAGCACATGCTCCAAGGGAACGTAGTGGCTGCTAGGTACCAGCCAGACTTGTCACCCGGTGAATACGTATAGTTCCATACAGCACTGTCACTTCTCTACTTTTCGAAGCGAATTGATTCCGTGACCAGCATGCAAAAAATGACTGAGAAAGCGAGTAACTGGTAGTATATTCCAGCTTTATTCTACAACCGTTGTGTTGACACTTTTATCGCCAAAGATAAACACTTTTCGAGGTTCTTTTATTATTATTTACCCTAATCACAAGCTTCCTATAACCGATGAGACTCAAAGGAGTTCACGAAACGCCACTTAGACGAACGGGAGTTCATGTTCAGTTTACCTTAAAAATGTTTAGATAACCTGCAGTTTTCCATGTTCCCCCGAACCACTTACAAGCACGGTCTGGTGAGATTGCATTAAGGACTGAAGATGACATCTAGCACGGGTCAGGTAGCATGAGTCTTCAAGGCTCTATTAGTAAACGGTTGTCACGACCACTCAATTCCGGTTACAATTAGGCGTCCTGCTCTACAATAGTATAACTCCACAGAATAAGGAAGAGGTGGCCATTGGTCTCAGTCACAGTAACTTCCAGTTGCACGATTGATTTACCCTACTGGGGGACTTTCATTGAACAAGCAAGGAAATTGTTCGACCGCCCCTTCTGTCGCCCGTAGTCTACTACCGTTAAGAAATCCACTAGGGCTATCTAGTAAAGCCCATTGGTACGACATGGAGTGGGGGGAAATTGCCTGTAGAATGGGGTACCTCAAGACCTATTCCTGTCCTTAAAATGGTACGCGGACGCTGTGAAAACCACCCTGGCATCAGCCTCGTAGCTGTGGCACCGAAGTTGCCCCTGGTCTTATACCTCGGAGGTTAACTGAACACAGAGGCAGATTCGTGGAACACAGAAGCTAGGTTCCGTCCTTCAACACTGGTCCCGGCAACCAACAGTGGCTTTCTCTGACTTGAAATCAGCCTTTGCCTCTGCGGACCGCCAGGCGCCACGGTAGTGTCTGTGCAGCAATCTCCATGAATTTATGACCCTCTTTGACGCGCTGTAAGCCAGCACACGCAGACGTGCGAGGATCAAAGTGAGGCTGTCGCCTGATTTCACCACGTCAATCAGTGTCAGCCAAGGCTGTCCTCTTTCACGGCTCCTCTACACCACCGTCATTGATACGATTATGGAAGCCCCACTCCCAGCCTCTAATGCGTGTGGGGTTGAAATCCCGACGTAATGTCCGTTTACAGACGTCGAGTACGCCGATGATCTCGTTCATATTGGATCGGACGCCGCGTAATGTGAACATCAAATAATCGAAGTGATTCTCCGTCAACGTTTAGCATGAACTTCACACCAACAATGTGCATCAAGACCCAGGGGATTCGAACCCTAACCTCATGCTTGCGAATAAGGTAGTAGGCCAACCTGTCAACCTTGGAAGCTCTATCAGTTGCTGGGGCTCCGCAATTCAGACAGGAAAGGCCAGAGTAAGTTCTTGTGAACCTGCATAACCTGTGACGTAGACATGACATCCGCTGATCCGTCAAGGGTCTAGTTTACAATGCTGCTGTGCGCTCCATACTATACGTCAGACACCATAGCCTGTGTGCGCTGTGGCAACAAAAGACTTGGTATTTGATGATCGACGTTGTCAGGGAATTGCTCGAGTCTGGTGAGAACACCGGGTCAGTAATGCTGAAGTACGTCGGATAGTTTCCGGAAATAACTCATCCACGATAAATAAAAATTGTCACTCTATACGTTGCCGTCTTGTTCATGTACTCGATATGCCAGTGGACCGAACTGCTCGGAGGGCCCTTGTCGCACGATCACGCAAACGGCGGAAACGAACCAAGGGGGCAGCCATGTACGAAACCCATTGAAAGCTAACCCAGCTGCGCTGGTCGGCTGGCAGGATAGCGACCAGGACACACCAATAGCTCAGGAACAATGTAAGACATGAACCGATCGCGCGTCTCACAGCGCTCGAGCATCCAAGCTTTACCCTTTAATGCAGTCCCCTCCCAATTCTCCCGATGAAAATTCAACTGATACCCCTGTACCCACGCATTAATCACATTAGATACCGCCTCCAGTGTGTAGCTGACGGCCCCACTTCCCGAAATCATCGGAGCGAAAGTGAGAGCTGGAACGATTGTGTGGAAAGTACAGGGGTTCCGTTGCTACTGGCGTTGATGATAGTCAGTGAGGCCGTACTGTCACGCTAGTATAATTGGCCGGCGTCGCGTTTCTCGGGCATGTCTGAACACGATATAGAGTGGTTGACGCAGTTAAACGTGCAGTGAGTTAGACACGAAAACGAAACCAAGTCTCTAGGGTAAGACATCTTGATACCGCATTTGCCCGGCAAGCTGTCTCTATGTTTGTCCAAAAGCCCATCACGAGAAGCCGGTAAATTCAGAGACCATGTCAAGTAACGATGTGTGGAGATTCGACATTTCTCAATAGATACTTCGTCCTCAGCGAGGAAGCTCTATGCTGTGAAGCAGTCACTTCCACGTTAGGAATCATCACTAGTGAAATCGGACTTTGAACCCCAAAAATTTAGACCAGTGGATAAACAAAACCGGTTGGCTCTCACTCTAATATGTCAAAAACTGGCACTACTAATAAGATTTTTGACCCAAGCTTTGCGCTGCACTTTGAACCCCAAAAATTTAGACCAGTGGACAAACAAAACCGGTTGGCTCTCACTCTATGTCAAAAATAAACTGGCACTACTAATAAGGTTGTTGACCCAAGCTTTGCGCTGCGGATCACGTGATCCACTCTACACAGCCAGTTAGTGCCCACTACATGGTGGTGTGCCTGATCATGTCTGCGACCAAATAGTGAATTGATAACCTACCGCGACATCATTTCCTGATGCCCTGAAAAATTTGATACCCGCAATCCGACAGTTCAAAGGGAGAAACAGGGATCCGCTCCGTGGCCGAGTGAAGATTAGCAAGTCTGACGGCCACCACTAGGGCTGAGATAATGGGCCGAAAATCTGGGGTGATACGAAAAACACTTTCCAATGGTTCCAAAACCTGCGGCCACCTGAAACCACTGAAAATCACCTCTTGACGAGCACCACGCACACTACTTAATGAGCGGACGCCAGAAGCCTCCAACACACGCAGTCAGTGGAGTTGCCGGTTTAAGGAGTCAGTTTCAGGTTACTGGAGATGGCATAAGTGGTTAGAGCGAATTTACTGGCCAGAATGCCCGTGGTTCAGATCCGACCTCTGCATCTCGAATTCTCTTTTCTAGGCTTGGGCAAGCTAGCAGTATCCCAGCCCTCGTGGTTTCTCCGGGTAGCAGGACAGCGTGGCACCGTGTGCCACAGCTTACCCTTTCTTGTTGAAGTCAGACGTAACTAACGACAAGACCGCCATTTGCCTTACTCCACAAGGAAAGCAACTCAACAGGTATTAGTTCACAAGACCCTTTTAACTGACAAGGTGACAGCCCCCTTGGATCGATTCCTACGACACAGCCACTGACGGCAGTTTCAATTTGGTTACACGTGATCCACGACCGTTACGAGCAATGCAGACCTGCAGTGAACGGTCACAAGATACGAGATCAGGGATTAACAAACTTCACCGGGAACAACGCCCCCGAGACAGTAAATCGGTGCAGAATGATAAATACCATCTTGATACTTACTTCAAATCTCGTAAACTCGGATGTTTCCTACAGAGTTCACCGAGACAACAGATACAGATTACTCAGGTTCCTAACAATCACTTGCAATATTTCGAGACTAGTCACGAAATCCACAGAGCACGCCCAAATAGCAGAGGCGTACGCAAGCTCCAACCAATATCTCAGCTGTCAGCATAACACAATATAGCGAGAAATATATAATTAATAAATGGGCAGGATCCAAGATGAAACCCCTACACATGCACTGCGTTCACGGGTCATCTCTGGAAAACGGGGGACGCCGGGGGGAACCGGCTCAGTTCAGCATCCGTTCACGCTTGAGCATCGCAGCGAGCTGCAATGTGGCCATACGCTTGACATTTATAGCACTGGGGACCAGAGTTTCCGCCTTCCGAACAATCGCGAGCGAAGTGACCATACTGCTGACACCTAAACCAAAGTATCAGAAAACACATCCACCCGTATACCTGTAACACTGAACGCCACTCGATCCACCGTTGCTTCTGTTATTGGGGCAACTACGCGCCATATGCCCCGACTCCCCACAGTTGTAACATCCTCCTCGATCACCTCCTCTGCTTCCGCCTCCACCGCCACCACCACTGCCACCATAACCACCGCTTCTCTGCGCAGTGCAATCACGCGCAAAATGACCAGATCCACCACAGTTGTAACAGGTGTCTACAATATATAAAGGAACACGGATCACGCTACCAGAAGTCCTAACATCGACAGGAAGCTGTCGACGTCAACATAAACCGACGCAAAACTGCTCACACTAACGACAGCCGTGCTCCATCCGACACATTCCAAACCACGGCTATGTATCGACTCACCACAACGTGCACTCAGAGAACTCACCCCGACCACCGCCGTATCCTCCTCCACCGTATCCACCAACATAGCCACGACCATTCACACAGTCCCGGGCCATATGCCCTGGCTGCCCACAGTTGTAGCACGCGTCTGCAACACAAAGAGAAGCTCAGCAAATGCTACTGGTCGACGCGCGCCTTTCTGCACTTGATTTACCAACCACACATTGTAGTGCCACAACTAGCTGCTCCTCAGTGCTGACTACAAGAGCGCCGAAAAGCAAATCACTCAAGACCGATTTAACAACATTCACAGAGGTCAACTTACCGCATCCTCCTCGATCACCTCCTCTGCTTCCGCCTCCACCGCCACCACCACTGCCACCATAACCACCGCTTCTCTGCGCAGTGCAATCACGCGCAAAATGACCAGATCCACCACAGTTGTAACAGGTGTCTACAATATATAAAGGAACACGGATCACGCTACCAGAAGTCCTAACATCGACAGGAAGCTGTCGACGTCAACATAAACCGACGCAAAACTGCTCACACTAACGACAGCCGTGCTCCATCCGACACATTCCAAACCACGGCTATGTATCGACTCACCACAACGTGCACTCAGAGAACTCACCCCGACCACCGCCGTATCCTCCTCCACCGTATCCACCAACATAGCCACGACCATTCACACAGTCCCGGGCCATATGCCCTGGCTGCCCACAGTTGTAGCACGCGTCTGCAACACAAAGAGAAGCTCAGCAAATGCTACTGGTCGACGCGCGCCTTTCTGCACTTGATTTACCAACCACACATTGTAGTGCCACAACTAGCTGCTCCTCAGTGCTGACTACAAGAGCGCCGAAAAGCAAATCACTCAAGACCGATTTAACAACATTCACAGAGGTCAACTTACCGCGACCACCGCCGCCGCCGCCTCCTCCTCCACCTCCACTACGAGAACCACGGTATCCGCCACCACCGCCCCGGCCCCTAGAACCGCTTGGACAATCGCGTGACATATGCCCCGACCGACCACAATTGTAACAGCTGTCCGACATCTTGGATAACAGTAGCTGTGCCGCCGCCGCCGAGAGACAATCGGATGTTGTGGACGGCGCCGGTGATTAAAACAAAGAGCAAAACTCCTCCTTTAACTGGTTCTTCCCAGAGTAGCTTAGGCAATTTTTACAAGAGATGATCCTCTAAGGATGTTTTCACAAAACTGCATGTGTGGTGTTTCGTCTCAGTATGTGACACTCATTTGAGCGCATATTTTAAAAATTCTCAGACCATCAAAGGAGGTCGTCGATATTTATAGGACACATGCTTTTTTATTTGGGGTCTTTGTGCGTCGAAAGTCGTAGTACATGTTTGAATGAATATGCTTAGGTCAGGAAGTGCTACAATCTGTCTTGCTGCCGTCGCATCGACCTGCATTCTAACATCAAGTTCCAAATTTGCACGGCATGACACATTAGTGTGAGTTCATTTTGAGGGTCACTACTTTCCATCTCTCACAGCATTTGAGGCGGCTTCAAACGAGTACACGAGTATTACGTGCAGCGAGCAAAAAGCGGCCTCGTTGTTTGCTGAATGAATGCCTGTATTATGTATGCAGCAGGCACCAGCGAAAACAACGAAACATCACAAAATCAGATAAAGTAAGTTGGTAGACCGCAACCGGTAATGACGACCTATGCTCGAAACACCGAATTCTTTGCCCGGCCTTGTCCACAGAAGACCAGGGAATCATCTATCGGTCACCTCTTACGCCTTTGTTTGCAACCACAAAGTGACCCATTTTTGTGAAACCGGCTGCCTGTAATCCGACTGCTAACTAAAGAAGAGTTCGGTTCTTCATGGCCATTCTGAAATGTGGATTAGCGTAACGTGCAATGCGGTAGTTTATAGCCGTTGAGTACGTTGATACTGTCACCAGTCAGGATATCTAAGGTCACCGTCTGAAATATGCACCGCTTCTTTCGAGTAAGTAACAGAGGCAGATGATCTACTTTTTGTATTGACGATGCTTCGAGACAGAAACTTGTGCTGAAGTCGGCGCAATGACACGACAGTCGCATATGTTTCATCGGAGAGCGACAAACGGTGTTTCGGGATAATTTCCAGATGATGCGAATGCGGATCAAACCCATACAACGAAGCAATTTGGTCGAGTTTCAGCCCACGGATGACGTGGTTACCTCGTTTACAACCATTTATGCCACTGGGCATACTGGTTAATTTTCTGCTGAGTGTAATCCTCTTGCCCTCTTCAGGGTGATGATAAGTGTGCAGTAATCGGTGAAAACGTTCGGTTTGGACACAATGGCGGTGCAAACACAAGTTTGCAAGATCGTGTTCAGTTGTGATACTATGTTGTGCCATTTCCATGTACACAAAGCTATCGGACAGCACGTCAATATCATGTAAACGCCCTGCATTTTGGCCACAGACAACCTCTGGCAACCACCGCCACGTGTGTGTGGTTGCTCTTCCAGACAATGCCGCATGGAGGATGCTTCTGTCATGCTACTGATTCACATTCTACCATGACCCACGAATTCTGCGCAGCAGGAAAGCACGATTCGTCTCTCGCCTTACGGCTTACTGGCTCACAAGACCACAATATCGGCGCACGGGAAATAATACGGTGAGGCAAACTTGTGTCAACTGGCTTAAAATTTCTGGCACTTATCCCCAAGTTTTCTAAGACGTTTGACGCCTTCACTGGTGAATGGGCGTGCCTCTTCTACCCAACTATTCTTGGTGATCAGGAAGACAGTACATCCCAGGCAGGGAGGCACATACTCACAAATGCCTTCTCAGCTCACTTGCACACCCACCAAAGTAACTCGTGATTACAACATCACGAAACAAGGAATTGCCCTCAAGTCGCAGGATATAGCTTTTGTCTGCATTTTTAACAAGTCGACATATCGCGTTGACCGCCTGTGTTCAAAGATTAGCCCAGCGTATTATTAAGCTAGTATTAAGTATTAAGTATTGGTATTAAGCATTAATGAGCCTTGAAACTACTGCAACCTTAGTGAGTAGTCATGCCTGAGCGCTAACATGGCCATTCAGGCTACACTGATGGAACTCCGTTCCAACAGGTTCAAGCGTAATTGAAAGGCCAATGGGTAGTGACTCGACTAATTGAAGCATATAGCCCATCACAGGTTTTTACGGGGTAACCAAAGATCTTCAATCTAAAGAAGTTAAATATGTATAGGCATCTAGGTTGACCGTTGAAATCCGCTTGGATTGTAGTCCGTTCCTCCCGTAATGAGGCATCCTACATGTTGATTCACCCTGTGAATCGACGGTGAACAAGGTAACCTTCCTTGTTTTCTGACCACTCATGAGTAACATGACTTACACCTGTTTATTATGGCACCGTTTCGTTTTCTTGCTGCGCGTTCCCCCCACCGTTTCTTTCCTAATTAAGGTCTGCTCATCCCTCAGTAAGTGATATCAATATTTGTTGCCCGTCTGTCATTGCCTGCAAGTTCGCCTCGATTGCACCTATTTTTTGAGCGCCCACTCCGACGGAAAAGCGAGCTGACCGGGTATCGAACCCGGATCCTCCGGACGGCAGGCGAACGCGCTACCGACCACACCAGCCTGACGCCCATGGCGTTGATTATCTTGTATTACCCATGTATCGCGCCTGCCAGATAACCCTTGCTGAGCTTTGTTTTAAACGGACGGTCGGAGTGGACGCTCGTGAATAGGTGCAATCCAGACGAACTTGCAAGCAATGACGGACGGGCAAATTAAGTATTGACATCAGTTACTGAGGCATAAGCAGATCCTAAGCCGGGACGAAACAGGGGGGAAAACGAGCAAAGAAACGAAACGGTGTCGCAATAAACAGATGCGAGTCACGTTACTCATGAGTAGTCAGAAAATAAGGAAAGTTACCGCTGGTCACCGTTGATTCGCAGGCGCAATCAACATTTCCTCTACGCGATGAATTCCCCCGTCGCCCGAGCGAGACCTCCCCATCGTTCTGAAAGACAGAGCTGCATGGCTGGAAATGGAGATTGCCAAAGTCCGTCGCGAAATGGCTAACCTTCGGTGTTCTGCTACCGCTACAGACAGAAGACTCCAAGACTCTGTTGGACCTCCATCTTACCCAGTTGTCCGGGAGGGGGCCATCACCCCCAACTATCATATGACGCCTCCAAGGAATCCACAGATGACGTCCACATTGTATCCACATCTTCGGGAACTGCTTAACCTCGGCATGGGTATGCCTTAGAGAAAGGTACCAAAGTTCGACGGTAACCCTCTGAATTACTGGAAGTTTCTGAGGGTTTCACCAGTGGAGTAGCCCACTACGTTGCGGATCCCGCAAATCACCTAGCCTTCTGGCTCGATGCATGTGAAGGTGAAGCACGAGAAGCAATCGATCACTGTACAATACTTGAGCCGGAACACGGCTACGCAGAAGCCTGGAAAATATTGGCTCGCAGGTTCGGCAACCCCTCGACGATCGCAAGACAGTATACTGCGTCAGTCACAACCGGGTCGCCCATCAAACCGAACGACGTCAGCTCACTACTCAAGCCGGCCGACACAATGAAGGCTTGTTGGTTGGTACTCTCCCAACTGAACTACTCATCAGAGCTTAGTACTAGAATAACCATAGGCGCTAATATTAGCCGCGTTCCGACTGCTATCCAGTCACAGTGCTTCGACCGGGCCTCGGAAATCCTTAGGAAAAACCGAGAGCCCAGTTTTGCCCATCTGACTGATTATGTTCTAGATAGAGCAGATGCGTTATCAGTTAGGGAGTCTTATTTGCCGAATGTTTCCCAGCCGAGCACCAGCAAGTCAGAACGCCCCCGTAGCTTTGTGACGGCACCATCCACACTTGTGACGACGTCCGCGGCTAATAAGCCTGGTAATGGAGAACATAGCCCGACGATGTCCCGTCCGTGTATGCACTGTGGCAAAATGCACTACCTTGGCCAATGCTCGCAGTTCGTCCTCTTGGACGCTGATTCCGGTGAAACGATCATCCGCCCAGCTGCACTATGCGATCTTTGCGTCAAGCCAAGGCATAACGCGAAACAGTGCTGATCGAGGCGATGTTGCGGACTTAATGGCTGCGAAGGTCTACACCACCCATTGCTTTATACACCTACTCAGCCTTCAGCTAAGTCAGTGGGGTCAACATGCCAGGAAGAATGCCGTCCAGACCTCAGTGTCAACTGTGCCAGCCAATCGTGTAATCGGACAACCATGGCGCTCGGCGTACTGCCTGTAACCCTTCGCGGTCCCCGTGGAGATTATAGAGTCAATGCACTTCTTGACAGCGGTTCGGACTGCACAATGCTGAAAGAGGATGTCGCCTTAAATCTCGGGCTATCGGGATTGCCCGCAAACATAAGCGTTTCCACTCTCAACGGTCAGAATTAAGTATCGCCCACTCGGGTCAGTCTTGATATAGATACATCGCCGCCGGCCAAGACGCCGCAATCTCTCAAGGCATGGACCGTTCTACAGCTCCCGTCGATTACTCAAACCTTACCAGCTAGAGAGAAGTGGTCTAAATGAGATCACTTGAAAGGAATCCCATTCGAGAATGCCGGAAGCCAAACAATATCCCTATTGATTGGGATGGACGTACCGATGGCACAGTGGGCGCTGGAAAGCCGAACGAACAGGCCACACGAGCCTTACGCCACTCCAACACCACTCGGCTGGGTCCTTTTTGGGCCGGTAAATGATACGAACGAGAGGTTGGCTCGAATCAACCAGCTCAGCCGCCATGTGGAAGACCGTCTGGATTCAACGTTAGAAGCCACGACCGACATCGAGTTCAGA
>NW_008751657.1:353564-354576 GCF_000715545.1 Opisthorchis viverrini | reverse complement strand
GGAAGGCGGGTTGTCCGAGCTTACCATCGAATTATCTCGTTGCTCGGCAAAGACTCAACCCCCTTGGTAAGTGATTCACTAGTGGCGGACATCACGATCTCGATATGAAAGCCATTAATGAATATCTGGTCGAAGGATATGCCAAACCTCTCGGTCACCATTCCAAGACTGAACGCACTGAACGAGTTCGGTACTTGCCACGTCATATGGTGGTCCACTCTCACGAGCCTAGTGAGGTGAGAGATGTCCCCGATCCTGCATGTCAAGTCAAAGGGAACTCACTGAAGTCGCAGCTGCTCAATGATCCAGCCATCGCGAATAGTCCACTCCTAAACTCTCTTCTTTTCCGCCAGCATAGGCAGGGGGTTACGACAGGAATTCCGTCAATGTTTCGTTAAGTAAAGATATCCGAATCAGTCAGAGACGTGTAACGATTCTTATGGTGGAAGCACGGCCACATTGAACAGCCCCCGAAGACGTACCATATGACTGTACATTCCTTTGACGCAACTTCGTCTCCCTTCTGCGCCAGTTTCGCACTGAGGCATACCATCAAGGGCCATGCTAGTACGTCGAGCCACACCAAGTCATTAGCAGCCGAACGGGCATTTTATGCGGACGATTTGCCGCTTAGTGCCACTTATTCGGGGCGTCTTGCGACCATCGCTTCAAGTTGAAGGTAGCCCTGGAAGCCCACGGATTCCGACTGACGGAATGGTCGCCGAACGAACCAAACCTTTTGGCTAAAATCGCTATCGAGGATCGTGCAGATCGTGTAGATCTGCGACCGCCTTCGTGGCGTCGAACACTCGAGGTTCAATGGGGCATAACGACTGAGGAATTCCTGTTCGAAGTAGATATCCGGCTCGAAACTCCCACGAACCAAAGAATACTGTCACCTGTAGCCTCTCCACACTACTCCATGGGATTCCAACGCCCGGCTCTACTACCAAGGAGAAATTTCACCGCACTTATCATCAAACATTACCAAGAGAGCTATGACCACATGGGC
>NW_008751657.1:352056-352718 GCF_000715545.1 Opisthorchis viverrini | reverse complement strand
GGGGGAGGGTACCGCCGTCGGATGCATCTTTCGTCCTGTTGTCGCGTCGATCGATGGTTTCGGCCACTGTGCTACCAGTTGCTGGCCCTCCTACCAACTGAACGAACCAAACACAGTCGAAAACCATTCGCACCGTAGTGCTTGCTGGCCCTCCTACCAACTGAACGAACCAAACACAGTCGAAAACCATTCGCATTCACCGTAGTGCATGGCTTCGGGCATCTGTTAGGCAAAAAAGGGCGCGGCACCAATGTCTTCAGCATGAATGCGACTGGGTGTCCTCCATACAGAAAACCAGTCATCGCAGAGACAGAAAAGCTGATAAGTCTGCTGGTTCAATCCCCGCGCAAAACTATGGCCTGGGGAGTATTGATTCCCCCTGTGAATCAACGGTGAACAAGGTAACCTTCCTTGTTTTCTGACCACTCATGAGTAACATGACTTACACCTGTTTATTATGGCACCGTTTCGTTTTCTTGCTGCGCGTTCCCCCCACCGTTTCTTTCCTAATTAAGGTCTGCTCATCCCTCAGTAAGTGATATCAATATTTGTTGCCCGTCTGTCATTGCCTGCAAGTTCGCCTCGATTGCACCTATTTTTTGAGCGCCCACTCCGACGGAAAAGCGAGCTGACCGGGTATCGAACCCGGATCCTCCGGACGG
>NW_008751657.1:345587-351773 GCF_000715545.1 Opisthorchis viverrini | reverse complement strand
TCTCTCTTTTGTTTTTTTCGGTGTTGCAATAGGCGGCTCAGGGTTGAGGATGCCAGAAACTGCAAATGCACTTGTAAAGCGGGCTTGAGACTTTGGAGAATGTGGGGCTAATACATCCCGAATGAAGAACACACCGCTGGTTATGAAGAACTGCAGACACCACGACAACTTACAGAAAGGAATTTTTGAAAGCTAAAAGGGGATGCAATCAGCAGGGCGCGGAAGCTGGCCCACTATCTTCCCCCAGTGCCTGAAAACCTTTTGACTGGCTTGCTGCCGTAGATCATCGTAATAACACTCGGGCCATCTTTTCTAACATTCTGACGCCCCATTTTAACCTCTCGCTAGTTGCAGTTGTATTACGGTTGCTGCGTGCACAAAAGGCCAATGGATGAGCTCTTCGGGCATAATTTATTCAAACGGGATAATCTCACATCCAGGTCGTTTGAACTCAAAAATCCCCAAAGTGTTAACTGCGCGCTTGGCGGAAAATCGGAATATTCGTGTAGCAATGTAGTTCTGACTATATCGCCGAAATTTTCACTGGCTGCTGACCATCCATGGCCCGGGCATTGTCTGATCGTCAAACAAAATTTTGGACAGGCTTATTGAAGTATTTCGCACTTGGTTTGTGCGTACAGGGCAGCTGGGTTAGCCACATGGCTTCTTCTTCTTGATGACGAGTATATAATCAGACCCCTCGGTCCCCACATGTAGCCTATGATAAATAGGCACCAGACACGTGTTTCAAATCCTCAGCTGTGTTAACCTAGGTTATCTGTCATAAAAATATTCTCCAGCCCGTGGATTTAAGCCCGGCAACCATTTTCGAAGCAGCTCATTGGACATGCCCACATAAGGCTACGTCCCTCTTGCGTCTTGAGCAGACGACTTGGTTGGCATGTTCCAGGAGCATTCTCACGTAGGCTCCATTATTACTGCGAGTAATAGTCATTGCGAGTAATATGGGAGAATATGCGCCGAATCAACGGTGGAACGGCGGATACCTTTTGGACCGTTTCTTCATGGTGCAGTGGGAAGGACATGTTTGAAGCAAGCCAGATTGCGAATCCCCTTTGGCATGTACCCTAGAGATGCCTTTCGGTCCATTCTCACCGTGCATGACAAGGGCGTTTGCTGAGTCTCCTCTCAGTAACCTATGGACGCACCTTTCCTCATTGGGAGGGAGACGCCAGTCCAACGACCACTACTTTTCGGCGTCTACATCCATTTGGAGGGTACAGGCATTTGAACTTCAGGAGCTCAAGTCATCCGAAAAAAGTACACAGGGACTTGGGAGAACATCTGGAAGTTCTTTGAAGTCCTCGAAGCAATGATACCAAGATGGATCTTTGAGTAAACTTGATGGAGGCCGGCGGCAGGGAGGAGTGGGTCGACCCTACTTTGACCCTGCATGGCCTGTCTGATAAGAGTCCTTATTACAGTAGGGAAGTTTCATTTGACTCCCACCAAACCCGAGCTTTTGAATCAGTGGGACATGAGGAGCATGATCGAATGCTTTTGAGAGGTCGTCCTTAGCTCGATATAAGCCATCCATGAGTACAAGCATGCTCGTCACACACAGAGAAGTTTGGAAGAAGTCCGTATTTAACCGAAGATATCAAGTTTTTGATAGTAAGGTTATCTAAGAAGGCCCGCTTCAGAATACGTTCCATCACCTCGCACGACACATTGGTGATGCTAATAGGCCTGGGGCTACCAGGAGATAGTTGGTCTCCAGTTTTGTTGTTATGGCGATCGCTTTCTTCGGAGCAGGCGGAAGGTGACCTCCGTCGAGCGACAGACGGACAACAGGTAGAAATGTTTCGCCAGTGTGAACGAGGTTTCCCTCAAAATCCCTGGATGTACATCATCTGTCAAAGTATTTGGCCTCGTTTGCTATGCGTGGCTCTACAATCCCAGCCACCCAATGGGGTTGTTATCAGGATGGCACCACTGAGATTCTCGCCGCCTAGATAAATGCAAACCAAATAGAGCCTTTGATATTCAGTTTTAACAAAACTTTGACCAGATTTTCCATCTCACAAAGCCAGGTTCACAGAGGCGAATAGATTTGTAGTCACTTTTACCACTTGTCACATTACTTCATATAAGCGAAACACAGTGAACTGTGTTTTGCAACAACCAGAATCAAACTCAGTTTTTCGGGTTCTGCTGGCTCTACTTTTGCAGCGATTGCTCAGCCAATTATTCCACTTGCTTTACAGTACATTGCAAATTCAGCAGACTCTGTATACTTTTATAACAAGCCACATCGGAGACACGCTGGTAATTTTTAGGCTTGATTTTTGATGTCTGAAATGGTATATAGTTGATTTGTGCGTCTGCCATCCGGCGACCAAACTCTAGCTGGAAATACGCACACCGTACTGACTGAAATATGTTTCCACCTTGGTGCGGACTTTCTGTGACTGCGGCATGAGGATGGAACAAGATTGCCCAGAAGAAAAGCATGAAAATGCAAGTCTCAGAACTGTACAACGGCACAGAACCCAACTGGACCATTTGACAGACTGTAAATAGAATCTGACGATAGGGCAGTTATCATGAGTAACGGAGGCTCATCTGATTGCTGAAATCTTCTCTGAAGTTTCCATTGTGTACCTGTCCACCCGGTATTTTTCTGATATGCACTGATACCCGTGGTTTAAAAGGAAGCACCATCTGACGTTTCCTTTAACGGTTTTACTAGCGCTTTGACGCAAATTTTTCCTATGTAATCCCAAGTGGGTAGAATGCCAGCAAGATGTCAATGGGATTGGACGAAGACGTTAGCTATAATTTGATGAGATTAGTCTTAGCGGTTATGACTGTGGGTTATCTAATCGGTAACTCAATCTGCATGCTGGATAGGGTTGTGGAATACAATGTAAAAACTATGAAAATGAAGCCCACGGATTCCGACTGACGGAATGGTCGCCGAACGAACCAAACCTTTTGGCTAAAATCGCTATCGAGGATCGTGCAGATCGTGTAGATCTGCGACCGCCTTCGTGGCGTCGAACACTCGAGGTTCAATGGGGCATACCGACTGAGGAATTCCTGTTCTTCCATTGTGTACCTGTCCACCCGGTATTTTTCTGATATGCACTGATACCCGTGGTTTAAAAGGAAGCACCATCTGACGTTTCCTTTAACGGTTTTACTAGCGCTTTGACGCAAATTTTTCCTATGTAATCCCAAGTGGGTAGAATGCCAGCAAGATGTCAATGGGATTGGACGAAGACGTTAGCTATAATTTGATGAGATTAGTCTTAGCGGTTATGACTGTGGGTTATCTAATCGGTAACTCAATCTGCATGCTGGATAGGGTTGTGGAATACAATGTAAAAACTATGAAAATTTATTCTAAACAATAGCCTACCAATTTCGCAACCACGATTAACTCCGAGTTTTTACGCAATATTAGCCTTTATGGGGCAACCGTGGATGCTACTGATGAGAAATGCGAGTAGTATGTTCTATTGTAAATCCGCTTCACGTCTATTTAAAAGCGAGATCTATTACGGAATTTGTGGAATTCCTTTGTACCATTTGTTTACATCTGAGCAACAGCCAATCAGTATCAAGGAAACTTCAGTAAGTCGCATTTGAGATGGACACGCATATTCAGTTTTATGAACAACATGCGTAAGAAAGCTTTCCTTTCCTGTCCAACAGTTTATAACTGTTCAGATGGTGTCTTCTAGTGCAAAACTCCTCAGTTTTTTATTTGGTGAGATGAGTTGGATAAGGATGACGATCCCGTGGTCACAGATGTTTGAAGATAGGGATGGTCGGATATTCCTGGGGGACTTAGAAAAGATCTCTGAGACTGCTGGACTGGATACTGACCAAAGTAATTTGGCGGCACTGAAGACCCACTTCAGGGGCTGAGCGAAGGCCAGAAATTGCTCTCGTAAGATGGACTGGGCCACCGCGAAAGAGGCACGTGCAGTGGAGTTCGACGCGCCGGCCGACCGGCAGGAGGCTATGAGGCGGTTCAAGACGGCCAGGATGGAATCGGGACGTGACCCTACCGTGTTCTTCGCCAGCGTGCAGCAGTCGTTGGATCGGGTTTTTATTGGATCTGGACGGAGTGTCGCCCTAGCAGCTGCTGCCTGACCAGTTCTTCAAAGGTGCGCAGGATGGTCTTCGTGCCCGGTTCCGGTTGGTGAGAGCAACTGGCCAGTTGAGAGGAGATAGCTGGTGCATCTTGCACGGGAGTTGGCCGAAGCACCACTGGTCACGCTGCAGTCACAGGATAAGATGGATGGTTCATCAGTGGAGGAAATGCAGACCAGAGTAAACCAACCCGCGGAACAGCTTGCACTCATAATGACGGAATCGCGAAGACAGGGTCATGAATGGGTGGTCGAACTCGTTCCCATAAGGCTGATGCAAATCCAACGGCAGGATCCTGTGTTATGGGAGGTTTCAGCCGCCCTGTTGGATGGAAGGAACGTCGTGAACGGAGAGGGAAACAGCTAATTGGATACGTTCCAGAGTCACTTTGATCGGCTGAAACTTAATGCATCTGGAACAGTTTCCTGGAATGCCACTAATTTGGATTGTTTGTTGATCAGATGGCTGTTGATCTGTTCGCCGAGCTTGGCAATTGGCTTGCAAACGTTTCGTCACCATACGAGGAGACCTCATCGGCGCGCAGTTGGGTGGGTACTTCTTCCTTGCCTGCGTGTGTTTATATAGCAGTCAAAGGTTATCTGTTATCTTCTGACGTGATTGGCTACCTGAAGTGTAACGAGTCTAGTGAATCTATTGGTCCGTTTGTGATCCTTGTTGCGTTGTGGTCTGTGTTCCTTTGTGTTGATTGGTTATCCCAACGGCTTCTAATTTTAGTAGCTTGTTCTCTCTGGCCTTGATTCGCATTGCGTTGTGGTCTGCCGTTATCGAATTTGATTGGTTGCTTGTACCGCCCGATTTTCTCCACCGTGGCGGTTAGTGTTCCTGCGTCCGCCGGTTGATTTGGTGCTTCGATTGGGCGCTTCCCCCAATCCAATTGATGTGTCCGTTTGAACGACACTTTCTTGCTTCTTGTATGAGTTCCTCATATGGTCGCTTTTACAGCTCCAAGTTCTGTGGTTCTGGCGTTCTCTCGCTCTTAGTGGCTGATAAATGGGATCACTTTCGATGTGTTTGTTGATGGCTTCTTCGGTGGCAGTTTGTCCTGTTGCATCGATCGTATTTGGCTTCCTGAGTGTTCTCCAGATGAAATTCCTCGGGTATCCATTTTTCTGAAACAATTTATATAGGCGCTTTTCTTCCTTGATCTTGGATTCTGTTGTACTGCAGTGTGTCTTGATCCGCTTGAAAAGTGTCCGAATGCAGCTTCGTTTGTGGCAATTTGGATGGTTGCTGTGGTAGCTGAGGATTTGGTCCGTATGTGTCGCCTTTCTAAAGACCTCAGTTTGTAGTTGTCCGTTCGGCAATCTAGTGATGAGGATGTCCAGGAACGCCAGATTTCTGTTGTTTTCTTCTCGGTTGTGAATATGATGTCGTCGATAACGTTGTTCAACAGTTGGCTCACTCGTTGCAGTTCGGTCCTTTTGATGATCACAAATGTATCGTCCACGTAACGGATCCAAATTTTGGGATTTATATCGGGCAACGCAATTTGTTCCAACTTTTGCATTGTGACTTCGGCAATGAATCCTGAAATTGGCGATCTCATTGGTGCCCCTCGTAGTTGTTCATAATATCCTCCGTTGAGCTCGAAATGTGTGATCATGCATAAGTCGAGTAATCTGCAGGGGTCTTCTTTCTCCAGTGATCCAGTTGGCGTGCCGTTGTCCAATAATTCGGCCACAGTTGTCTTAACCGAATCCAGGTCCACAGACGTGAATAGTGAGCTCACATCAAATGAGACTAATATTTCGTCCTGATCGATGCTCACGTGTTTTAGTTTCTCCAAAAATTGTCCCGGATTGTTGATTGAGTGTTAAGACCCACTGATGAGATGCTTCAAACTTTTCCTTACTTCTTTCGAAAGATTGTAGGTCGCTGTTCCAGGAAGTGATACAATAGGCCGGAGGGGTATTGATTCTTTGTGTACCTTTGGGAGTCCGTAGAAGCGGGAAGTAACCGAATCACGAGCTCTCACTCTCCAATACTCCTCTTTTGTAATCTTGTGGAGATTTTGGAGCCGCTTTAAGTTCTTATTGATTT
>NW_008751657.1:340889-345215 GCF_000715545.1 Opisthorchis viverrini | reverse complement strand
ACCACAACGCAATGCGAATCAAGGCCAGAGAGAACAAGCTACTAAAATTAGAAGCCGTTGGGATAACCAATCAACACAAAGGAACACAGACCACAACGCAACAAGGATCACAAACGGACCAATAGATTCACTAGACTCGTTACACTTCAGGTAGCCAATCACGTCAGAAGATAACAGATAACCTTTGACTGCTATATAAACACACGCAGGCAAGGAAGAATTACCCACCCAACTGCGCACTGATGATGTTTCCTCGTATGGGGACGGAACGTTTGCAAGCCAATTGCCAAGCTCGGCGAACAGATCAACAGCCATCTGATCAACAAACAATAAACTCACCCGAGCTACCAATATTTCACCACGTTACCGGCTAATTTGGATGTTGTGCTGCCCGTGATACCTCGCATCCTGAGACGGAAGCTTATCGTCGAATACCATGAGATGGCGTATACAGGGTTCACCAAGAAGTACGACTTACTTTGGCAGAGTGCCTACTGGCCCGGGATGGGAAGTGAGGCGATGGGTTATGTGATGCCTGTAAGCGGTGCCAACTGATGAAGAGGGACACGACAGGCACAACCCATCCTATGGAACTTATTCCTGTCTCAGAAATCAGTGAGTTATGGTCCGCTGACGTCATGAGCCCCTTTCCGGTGACAACCAGCGGGAAGCAATACATCGAGAAATGAGAGAACAGCTGACGCGGTTGAATGAGGCGGCAGCCGTGCCTAATCAGCGGGCGACGGCTATAATCGGAGTGGTAATGCATCACATCGTGGCCGACCATGGGGTGCCACAATTGATCCTAACCGACCAGGGGCCTTGCTTCGAGAGCGAAGAGTTTAGGAATCGGCCGCGGAAGCTGGGTATCAGACGGCTAAGGACGGCACCATACCACCCGCAAATAAATGGCCTAACCGTGTGTAATAGCCGAACGAGCAAAAAGTGGCTGGCAGCCAAAGTAGGTGAAAGGGAAGTGATCCTGCCAACGGTGTTGCCAATCCACCGTGCTTTCATACAGCTAACTGCAGACGAGTCCTTATTTGTGCTGATGTACGGTCGAAATCCGCACCTTCCATTCGATGAAGAAATCGGGTTGTGGCCGGCAACATACTTACCCCCTCGAGGAGCTAGAGTAGGAAAGAAGGAGAGCTCAAGAAGATTGACCGACGTTCAGGAAAGGACTGGGCAGAAAACGGCAAGTAGAAAGGCACGAACATTCCCCATAGGCACGAAGGTCAAGTGGGAGGATCATCAGACTCCTGAAAGGAGGAAAGTCTATACAATTCAAGATGGTTGGGGACCGAAAAGAGTAAATGGGACTCATTTTCCTAAGTGGCATGATACATCTGATACATGTTACATCTGAAGAGCGGCCGAACAGACCAGCTGCTGGAGCCGACCTATTGGAGGTAAATGAAAATCGATGGCATGAGAACTACCCTTAAAGGAGGAAAGGTGTGTAATGGTGGATGCTGCTGACGAGGCATGCGGGTGGTATGTTTTTTCTCGTAAATCTGCTTCGCGCCTATTGAAAAGTGTTGTTTGTTACGGAATTTGTAGAACTGCTTTTTGGCACTTGCTTATATTTGAGCAATAGTCAATGAATATCCAGGAATATTTAGGAAGACGCGTTCGAGAAGACAGATCGTCAGTTTTTATCAACATGTGAGAGTTTTGCTTCTTGTCCAGTGGTCTGTAACTCTTCAGTTGATGTTTTTCAATAAACAGCTCCGCAGCAAAGGCCTTCATCCTTTCAACGTTAGTATGGGTATTTGTGTTAACCGTTTAGGATTTATAAAGGCTCACCAGTGCTCCACCTTCCCCGGCTCACATTATTAGTAATCACCTCATATGTCTCTATCATTTACTTCAGTTCCAATTTCACAAAGCGCTGACAAAAATAAAGTTGGAAAGAAAATTTAAAGATTCTGAGTGCCGAAGGTATAGGGGTTTGACTTCATGGGCGTGACTTAGGGCGAAATAAAAATTTTTTGAGCTTAAGTCTAACGTTTATCATTCATTTCCCAACTCCAGACACTCCCTACAACTTGTGTACAACACCTCTGCGCACTACCTAGAAGCACTTTGATTTACCAGATTGGCTATAACCCCGTGGAGCTCCCAAACCGAACTGGATTTTTTAGTTCGCACTAACGAGCGAAACAGTCTGACCACAGGCGCTAACGGAGTTAGCCCAATCGCTCTTGGAATGGCTCCCATGGCGGGCGGTGGACCCCCGCTGAGGGATGTTAAGGCACTCCAATTCGGAATTCTCAGTCCAGATGAAATAGTGAGTCATCTAACCGCGTATAAGCGTTCCAGCTATCGCTATTCGTGATTTTTGCAAGTCCATATTGTGGTCTAGACTCAATGTGTTGTAATGTTTTGTAGTAAACTGTGACGCATCTGAACGTACACCTTTGGCGGAACGTAACGGCGCCGGTGATGATTAGAAGCAAAAGGTAGCAATCGACCAACTTCCATTGGATCGACCGTAATTTGCCAGTCACCTCCAGACAATTGTCTGGTGGTCTTGCTCCGAGAGCCCGACCATAAGCCAGTTAGGAATAAGCTGGATAGCATAGAAAATTCGAGGGTTCATGATCCGCACTCAGCTTTACGCTGCTTCCCAGGCGAGCTAACCAGCAAACTAGCGCCCTTGGATAAAATGTAATCCTGCATGGTGATCCGTTCGTCAGAGGTCGTTAAGATTAATACTTTTTGCACGTTCATCAACTTGCTGTACACGTCTTCGCACACCGTTACGTTGCGTTGCTTTTTAAAGTCGCTTTAACGGGCCTCTGCTGCGGTTGTGTTCGATAGGCAACCTCGTCCGCTCCAAACTTGGCAGTGATTTCCGACGCGAACCTCTGTATGGCAGCTGGTTTGTGCTGTCTCTAGTTCCATATCAGCATCAGCGTGTAAGGTTTTGACCGGTCAAAATGTGAAGCCGTAGCTTTTCTCCAGCTGCCTTTCAATGCAGCAATGGTGATTTACCTCCGACATTACTACGGTGTTTGATATCCTCAACTTCGATTGGGGTGTGGCGGCCACTTTCAGGTTGACGGCCGTTTCGTGTCCAGTGCAACACTACTTCTGTTATCCACGTTGTGTCGTTACATGGTTTCAAGAACTCTTCGCACCACCTCGTGTTTACAGAAGGCTCCATTTTGGTGAACTTATGTGGCAGTTTTTATATGGCGACATGAGAGCTCTACCGTTGAGTGGTCTGGTCTAGTCGACGAGAAAAATAGTGTTTTACGGTGGATTTGTGTAACGAACACTCATGTGTAGTGGACATTCAGGTAGTCCATGGCCCTGGTCGGTATCCTATGCAAATGTACTGAAAGTTTCTTCGGGGATTGTTTTTCTGGTTTGGCCGACCCGTTTCCTTGTGGGGTGACAGTACAGTGCCGGTTTTGTCTATCTGAATTGCAATAAATGTCTAGCGCTTCAGAATCGGGTGCACCCCCGATATTACGTCCGCGGCAGTAGTTGCATTAATCTGACAGACTACTCCCTCGCATGTCTTGAAATATTTCTAGATTGCTGGAATGTTCTATCGGTTATCTGCACCGATGTTTGGGAAGTTTGAATATTTAGCATGAGTTGTAGAAGTCCCGGAGTTATCGCAGCAACCGGTGTCGGCTTCGTGTGTTGTGCTCTAGCTCGCTTATACTAGCTGTCCCATTTCTTGTGGCTTTTTGGGTACCTATGGAACAGAGTCACCACTTATGTACAGATTTTTTATCGACTGGTTTCATCGTGATCAGAGGCACCTGAATTCGTGGTCCATGCTTATTTATTCCCCATAAAATGACAAGTATTAATACCAGGGCTTTGAGGAATACTTTCATATACACACGACTTTAGCTTTAACAGGAAACTCCACTGATTCCGCCTCGTTTTCTCGTCTACACTGGACCGCTTCAGCTGAATGCGCTGCACCAGACCACCTCATGTTTTAGTTGGCACGATATTCGAGATACCGCGATACGCTGTCTGAACGTAACACACTAGTCATAAGGTTGGTGAATACCTTGACAGATCGCAACTAGTAGGCTGTGCAAGATCCTGCGCAATGTTTAATAAGAACCTCTGGCTAGGTTTACCGTAGGTGGAGACTACCTGAAGCTAGCCAACAGCTTCGCTTATGTGGGAAGCTGAACAACTCGTAAAGTTGGCGAGCATTACGACCTGTGACAACCGGAGTACCTAGAAGTTGGTAGTGCGGACGTAAAATTCTTTGCTGGTTGAAGGCTGCTGTTGCGCTGTTCTACTGTGCGCCTTCGAAACTTAGCCCCTTCATCATCATCATCATCA
>NW_008751657.1:338572-340554 GCF_000715545.1 Opisthorchis viverrini | reverse complement strand
ATGACCCGCACTCAGCTTTACGCTGCTTCCCAGGAGAGCTAACCAGCAAACTAGCGCCCTTGGATAAAATGTAATCCTGCATGGTGATCCGTTCGTCAGAGGTCGTTAAGATTAATACTTTTTGCACGTTCATCAACTTGCTGTACACGTCTTCGCACACCGTTACGTTGCGTTGCTTTTTAAAGTCGCTTTAACGGGCCTCTGCTGCGGTTGTGTTCGATAGGCAACCTCGTCCGCTCCAAACTTGGCAGTGATTTCCGACGCGAACCTCTGTATGGCAGCTGGTTTGTGCTGTCTCTAGTTCCATATCAGCATCAGCGTGTAAGGTTTTGACCGGTCAAAATGTGAAGCCGTAGCTTTTCTCCAGCTGCCTTTCAATGCAGCAATGGTGATTTACCTCCGACATTACTACGGTGTTTGATATCCTCAACTTCGATTGGGGTGTGGCGGCCACTTTCAGGTTGACGGCCGTTTCGTGTCCAGTGCAACACTACTTCTGCTATCCACGTTGTGTCGTTACATGGTTTCAAGAACTCTTCGCACCACCTCGTGTTTACAGAAGGCTCCATTTTGGTGAACTTATGTGGCAGTTTTTATATGGCGACATGAGAGCTCTACCGTTGAGTGGTCTGGTCTAGTCGACGAGAAAAATAGTGTTTTACGGTGGATTTGTGTAACGAACACTCATGTGTAGTGGACATTCAGGTAGTCCATGGCCCTGGTCGGTATCCCATGCAAGTGTACTGAAAGTTTCTTCGGGGATTGTTTTTCTGGTTTGGCCGACCCGTTTCCTTGTGGGGTGACAGTACAGTGCCGGTTTTGTCTATCTGAATTGCAATAAATGTCTAGCGCTTCAGAATCGGGTGCACCCCCGATATTACGTCCGCGGCAGTAGTTGCATTAATCTGACAGACTACTCCCTCGCATGTCTTGAAATATTTCTAGATTGCTGGAATGTTCTATCGGTTATCTGCACCGATGTTTGGGAAGTTTGAATATTTAACGAGTTGTAGAAGTCCCGGAGTTAACGCAGCAACCGGTGTCGGCTTCGTGTGTTGTGCTCTAGCTCGCTTATACTAGCTGTCCCATTTCTTGTGGCTTTTTGGGTACCTATGGAACAGAGTCACCACTTATGTACAGATTTTTTATCGACTGGTTTCATCGTGATCAGAGGCACCTGAATTCGTGGTCCATGCTTATTTATTCCCCATAAAATGACAAGTATTAATACCAGGGCTTTGAGGAATACTTTCATATACACACGACTTTAGCTTTAACAGGAAACTCCACTGATTCCGCCTCGTTTTCTCGTCTACACTGGACCGCTTCAGCTGAATGCGCTGCACCAGACCACCTCATGTTTTAGTTGGCACGATATTCGAGATACCGCGATACGCTGTCTGAACGTAACACACTAGTCATAAGGTTGGTGAATACCTTGACAGATCGCAACTAGTAGGCTGTGCAAGATCCTGCGCAATGTTTAATAAGAACCTCTGGCTAGGTTTACCGTAGGTGGAGACTACCTGAAGCTAGCCAACAGCTTCGCTTATGTGGGAAGCTGAACAACTCGTAAAGTTGGCGAGCATTACGACCTGTGACAACCGGAGTACCTAGAAGTTGGTAGTGCGGACGTAAAATTCTTTGCTGGTTGAAGGCTGCTGTTGCGCTGTTCTACTGTGCGCCTTCGAAACTTAGCCCCTTCATCATCATCATCATCATCATCAACGACAGCATGACATCAGTGCTCAACACCAATGCTTCACTGCCGTACAGCCATGACTTATTTGAAAGCCTTATTGTAAAGAAAAGAATAAAGGTGGATGGGGGAGGGACTTAGTGCTAGCTTAACACAATCATTCCGAGGTGCCTACACCTCCAGACATTCATTCAGGCAATCTGGACAGAAACTGACAACAAGAACGCCACTGACAACGGTTGGCAGCCATATCTTGTAGTGTCTCCAACCAGGCACAATGAGG
>NW_008751657.1:330206-338486 GCF_000715545.1 Opisthorchis viverrini | reverse complement strand
TTAGCGAACGCGGCCCGAGCCTTGCAGATTCGTGCATTCACCTCATCTGTCACACTGCAATCAGAATTAATACAACTTCCAAGGTACGTAAAACGCTCCACAACTTCCAGTGCCTCCCCCTGGGTCGTAATTGGCGTGTTCAGTGACTGCACGTCCACAAGCTTGACCTTACACTTTGTGGGTGCAAAATGCGTACCAAAGGACGGGATGACTTTGGTCAGTTCATCCAAGAATACTTGCGCCTTCTCCTCCTCTTCGAACATGAGAACGATGTCGTCTGCATATTCCAGATCGACAAGGTGGGTGCAAAATGCATACCAAAGGACGGGATGACTTTGGTCAGTTCATCCAAGAATACTTGCGCCTTCTCCTCCTCTTCGAACATGAGAACGATGCTGCATACATATTCCAGATCGACAAGGTTTTCTTCACTGGCTATTTGAACTTAGCCCCTTCGCGTAGTTGGAGTTCATCGACCAACAAAATGAGAAAACCATTTTTGCGGAATGTTGGGTACATTTGATTGTAACATCACATTAGCGGCGACGCCGTTAGTCATAGAATGCTGAACTCAGACTATTCGCTTTTGAGATAATTGCTTTCGCTACATTGGGGTGCGAGATGGCTCAAGTGGTTAGTGCGCGAATCTGACGGGAAGGTCCGTAGTTCGAACCCGGCCCCTGCCCTTTCGATTACCCCTATCTAGGACTGGGCAACCTGGCAGTATCCTAGCCCTCGTGTTTCCTTCGGGTGGCATGGCAGTTAGGCACCGAAAAGGTGCTAGCTACAGTAACATTGGTTGAGATGGCTTGAGCCTGTTTTTACGAGTCCACCAGCGCGTTTCACGTCATCTGTTTGTGCGTGCTGTAATTTGGTAAACTGGGGAGTCGTGTGAGCAGAATGTGATGTGACGTACGTCGACGTTTATACAACCAAACAAGTTTTGGTCAAGTGGGCTTCCTGTTCAAGTCCCAAAGGACCCTGGTTGCTGCGTGATCGTGGTTGGAAGTGAGAGCGATAGTTCTCAAGGTCTCGTTCGTTGTCGCTTTTTTAAAAAATGAAACTTCCGTGAGACAAGCTCACAAGTTGTATCTGATGAACATTTCCTCTTCTACTTTTCTGCACCACGCACAGTGCATAACCGCCTGTTACTACTGTTATGTCTCCAGAAGTGCGGTATCCAGGAACGCCGTTTCGGTCGTAGATTTTTTTCACCGGAAGAACTGATAAACCCTGTCTCTAAACTGTTCTCAGTTCTGGTGGACAGTAGGGTTTGAAGTTAATGCAGCTTTTAATCGTTTGATATGGTAATTATTCACAGTTACCTCGAGCGGACGACATAAAGAGATCATTTCGCCGAAGAAAAGGCCTCCTTTGAAAGTAATATAGAAGTACCACCGGAAAGATGGGAGAGCGTGTTATCATCACTATCCTTATCATGGAGGTAATATACTGACGGTTGATAACGACGCTTAGCCGCCACGTGACATTGAAGAATGTCGTAGTAAGGAGAAAAATAAGAAGCTTGAGGACTTCCAGGAGCTCTGATGGAAACGGTCAGAAGAGTCTAAAGTATCCAGATAATAGAACAGCATCAAGGTAAGAACTTAAGAATCACGTAGTCAGACACCATTAACGAGATTGGTCCGTTTTTTGAGCCTTTTTATCACAAGCCCAACACAACATGTAAGCTCTAGCTAAAATGCGACAGCACGCTCACCGCTGAGATAGACTGCATGTCGTATCATGATTTCCAACCATGTAGAAGTAGAACCACTTGAATATCAGCCAGGGAGGCATGGGAATCCTACTCTATTTCGCCTAATGGTAGACGTCGCTGTGGGAAGGATTGTTCCCTTCGCCAACAGATTTTGAGTTGGATATGCCTGGTTCATGCCCATTTCAACTGACGAGCTTCGTTTGCTGATCTGGCGATTCCGACTCACTACTGAGGACTCGCATACAGACCACCCTACTTCAGGTAAACCCTATGAACCTTGACGTTAGCACTCTATCACTCCTCTAAAATGGTAAAGCCCTAGTGAGCAATATGACCACGCGCAGCAAGAAAACGAAACGGCGCCATAATAAACAGGTGTAAGTCATGTTACTCATGAGTGGTCAGAAAACAAGGAAACTTACCTTGTTCACCGTTGATTCACAGGGGGAATCAACAGCCGGGTCAACTTTTACCAACCTTTGACATATGGTGCCCACGTGACGTCAGTTTGTCTGCCAAAGGAATGCATACAGTGGCAATGCGATCCGCACTCATGGATCAGAGATGTCATATCTTCGCGCTAAAGATTTAAGAAAACATTTTGGCACCTGGCCTCGGTTATCAGCGAGGCATTACTCGTGTCTGATGGGAACATGGAATTAGTCCTCATGAATTACGCTAATTGGTTTTAGGAAAAACAGTGAGCGAATTACAACTGATATGTTTTAATTAAGGCATGTGGTGGAGCGAGAAGGCTCAAGTGGTTAGAGCGCGAATTTACTGACCGGAAGGTCCGTGGTCCGAATTCGACCTCTGCCTCTCGACTTCTCCTGTCTAGGCTTGGGCATCCTGGTAGTATCCCAGCCCTCGTTCTTCCTTCGGGTGGCATGGCAGCTAGGCACTGGGAGGCTGTTACAGCTGAATGTTTTTTTCATGTGGTTTGCGTGTCCGAGGTGTGCCCACCTCGCACAACTCTTCTTGCGCAACTTGGTGCTGATTGAAAACCTCCGGAAGGTAGGTAACCTATAACGTCAACGATACTTGGGAGCCCTAACCAGTTGTCTAGCTGCTCGCACAAGTGTGATTTTTTCATCTTGATTTTTTGTAATTCAGCAGGCTACTGCTTCAAGTACCTTAATACCGTCATATTACCCAACGGGCTGGTTAGGAAGAAATTCCACGGTGTATTCTACGTTGTATAATTCCACGATGTATACAGGAAAGCCTTCATACAGGTGAACTCCAATTTTTGAGGAGAACTAAAATCAGTTTATGCACGAAAATCCGAGACCTCAATGCATCCTTCCGTCCGGTCCTGATTTATGCTTGCGGAACATGGCCTTTACAAGCAGGAAATATTCGAAAGCGGGAGGTTTTTGACCACTGGTGTCTAGAGGTAGTATGGGAGTTCGCTATGTAGAGGTGTCCAACGATGAAACTCAGGCACACGCTTTCTAACCGTCTTGTTGTGGATTGGCTGACACCAGTTTATATGAGCTAACGGTTACCTGAGACCTGAAAACATCTCAGACCGGCTGTTCGCAGAGACCGCGCCTCACAAACATAACAAAACAGCCCATACTGTAGCATGATGCACACTTCCTTTGAGATTCAGGGATGTGCCATTTATGCCGCTCTAATTATCTTCATCCAGCCGTAGCACCTTTTCGGTACCTAACTGTCATGCCACCCGAAGGAAGCACGAAGGCTGGGATACTGCCAGGTTGCTCAAACCTAGACAGAAGTCGAGATGCAGAGGTCGGGTTCGAAACACAGACCTTCCGGTCAGTAAATTCGAGCTCTAACGAGTAAAGTAAAAAAGTTAAACACAACGTCAGTATATAACACTCTCCTTGGATTGCAAGTAACGTGCCCAGCCACTACGTTCCCTGCAGCTTGACCTTAAACCTTTTAGGTGTAAGGCGCATGTCATTTCAGCCCAAAACACCTGTGCCTTCTCTTATAAGATGAAAAAAATGTTCGCCTATTCCAGATCGACAAGATTTTCGTCAGTAGCTATTCGGACCACAGGGCTTTTCGTTGTGAGTCGAGTAGTTCCGGGACGAGATTAGAAGGAAGACAGAATGGAAAGACGTAATGTGCGCTTTAATAGTCTAATAACGGTAGTACATGAGCTGCAAATATAAAGTGAGAATTGCAAGTTGATGGTATATCCAAAGGCACGGTTTACATAGTTGTGACACTTTCAAAGACCTTCCAGTGTTGGCGTACTGTGGATTACAAGAGACGAGTTCCACTTCCTCTACCAGATGGTCATATTTAGAGCCTCGATCATTGCGTTTTGAAAGGATCGGCTCAGGGGCAGTAAGCCAGGCGTTCAAACAGTTATGTGGCTTTGATTAGCTGCCCATGAGTTCGGAGCATGTGGAATAGTTGGACACCACACATCGGATATCGCTGACTGAAAAGGAAAGGTTCTTAGAACGAACAAAATGTGCAGATGTGACCGCGGGATGGCATTATATATTTTGATGCTCTTCAATTATTTTCCATCTCAGCAGTGTTGGCACAAAGGTTACGAGATAGAGTACCAGCAGCGCAATTATTCGTTCCTGGTCTATAGACGACGCCGTAGTTTTTCTCTGCCAATTCGATTTGCCACCGTTCAATCTTGTCGTCCTTTATTTTACTCCAATAGCGATGTCGGACGCGTCGGTTTCGAAGACGAGAGAGATATCGTTGTCGACAGTAACGACCATCGCATTTTCTAATTCGTGTTTAAGCTTCTCAAATGCTGCTCGGGCGTTCTCCGGAAGCGGAGGTATTTTGTTTTTAACCAATAGATGAATTTTGTCAGAAAACGCCGGTATTCATTGTGAATAGTGGGCGAACAGACTAACGGCTGTTTGCTGCGGTTTCCCGTTCTGTAGAATTGGGAGTTCTCTTATAGGGTGCATGTTCTGTGTCAGGTTTTATACTACCTTTGGAAACCTTGTAACAAGCGAGTAGTCTCTCTAGTTGCGAAGCTGCTTTTTTGTCGTTCAAAGTAATGTTCTATATCGAGAAAATGCCTAAGCTTACGGTCATGTTCATCTCTCGTTTTACCGCATGCAGTCTATCAATCTAGGATAATGTGTCTTTAACCTGTTCAGCTTGGATGATATTGTTTGACGTTCGTTGGAAACACGTGACCCCTTTTGTCACTCCTCAAAACTGGTATAGGTTCCCGCTGGCTTCGGATGCTGTGAACGGCTCATCTGACTCGACTATTGGGGCCTGATGAAGACGAGCACTAATATTAATTCCCCCCAGTTTCCTCGGACAGTCTCCTGCTCACAAATAGAGAGGAATTCAGCCACATGTCTCCTTTATGAGAGCACTGTATACGAACTCCTATGGGCGCGTACGAGTATACTGGAAGCTCTCGCTTGAGTTCACCACGTCCAGTGGTGTAAGACAAGGTTGTCCTCTTTCCCATCTCTTTAGCTTTGTTACTGATATGCTGCTTGAAATTTATCTGCCTGCCTCTGAAACCTCGGGAGTCGAAATGCTCCTCGGACGTTCCCTCACAGACATTGAGTATGCAGACGATATTGCTCTCCTTGGTTCAGACCCTTACCAAATGCTATACGCCTGCGAAACCCGGTACTGTGCTGTCAAAAACGTTTCGTACGAACGCTGTCTGCCTTGGTCGTGTGACACGAATCAATCGGCCAAGTCACTCAACAACCCTCTTCACTGTCTCAGCATCCAGCTAGATGCGACATGGGGGGACGCAGGCAACCAATCGTTCATGTATCCACGTTTTGCATTTCACTAACCAATCTTCGCAGCGTATTTCATTTTTCGCTCGTATTTTAACCATTATAGATATGTACTGACCTGATGACGAGATCCCGAAAACATTAATGTTCGTCACTGTGTTATTTTTCAAATGATTTTGAGTAACCGAACTCCGCCGTACGGTTCGATACGCGCTTCACACCTGCAAAGTGCTGCTGCAAGACTGGGTGGGATCAAACCCACACCTCATGCTTGAAGGTGAGCCAGTCGACGTTTACCCGGGCAGCTGTATAAGTCCCGGTGGAATGGCTGGAGATGAGATTATTTCTTGAGTCGAAAAGGCTAGGGCAGCTATCGCCAACCTCCAACACGTATGGCGCCGACGTGACGTGAGCCTGTCTGTCAAGGGAAGAGTTTACACTGCCTTGGTGCGATCCATACTGCTTTATGGATCAGAGACGTGGCCTCTACGCGCAGGGGACATTCAAAAGATGTCAGTGTTTGATCATCGGTGTCTCCTCAACATTGAGCAGGTCTGGTGGGAACATCGGCTAAGTAATGGTATGGTACACCAGGTGATTTTAGGAAGAAGGAAATCTCCCGCGATAGATGAATTACTCACTTCATAGGTTGCGCTGATTGGGACAGGTACTCCGCATGTCAGAAGACCGTCTGCCTCACAGAGCTGTTTTCTCCTAGCCCTGTGCTGAGTGGAAGCGACCGAGAGGTGGACAGTGTATGACCTGGCAACGAAGTACGAAAGCACTAACGAGTAAACTTAGTCGGGTGGGCAACTGCCGCCTCCCTGGATGGGGACTCCGGGACTCAAATCACCAGTGGTTAATGACGTTGGCGGGAATGGCCCAATCGCGCAGTCAGTGGGGCTCGTGCATCAGAGCTATCGCCTTCAACACGTAGCTACCCTATTTCCGAACAAACTGAACATGCCTTCACCTCCAAGGCTTGGTTGTATGTTCCACTTTCCCGTTTTCCAGTGATCGAAACCGTAGTATCTGGAACCAACGTGCCTATCGTTCAGCTGGAGCACCCTTTCGGTGCCTAACTGCCGTGCCACCCGAAGGTTGCACGAGGGCTGGGATACCGCCAGGTTGCCAAAGCCTAGACGGGGGAAGTCGGGAGGCAGAGGCAGAGGTTGGGTTCGAACCACGGTCCTTTTGGTCATTAAACTGGCGCTCTAACCACCTGGGCCATCTCGCCCCGCGTGCCTATGGCACACGGTTTATAGCTGATAAATTGAATCAACACGTCTACTGCGTGCCTCATTCCCATCCTTGAAGGATACAGATGGGAAGTCTTCCGACAATGAGCTCGGTTGTGCTTGAGAGAGGGTTTGCAGTAGTAGACTTCCAAGGCCTGTGGGTTCTAGGTTCACCATCCAGGATTCGAGTGCAGTTCGAGAACCTGACTTAGTGACAAGGTGGCTACGAGAACTCTTGTTCAAACTGTTCGGCCCAGTGTTCGAGGCTTCTATAAAGATGGCTCCGCCAGATTGATACTTGATGGTCTTACTGGCGGTCTTCGGGGACCTATCGCACGGATTAACTGAGATAGTCTTTGGACATTTCCTGCATCTTTTTGTTTTGTTCAGTAGACCGATGCAACTTGCACGTCAGTCCTTGGCTGTTTTTCGCCCTCTATGGTGTATTGAGATAGCCCTTTATGGGGGCAAAGGAAGATTCTTGCAACTGGTTTTAAAGGGTCATCAAAGAATGTTCCACAAGGTCGCGCTATAAACTTCGTGAGAGGCGGTAAGCGCCGAGCTACATTGCTCGGTCCTGATTGCCTGACATTCTGATCAATCATGGCATATCTTCGTTTATTTCGTAGCCTGCATGTAGCATATCCGTGCATTCGACATGATCTTCGGTTACTAAGAGCGGCTAGCCTCCCGGACACATTCGCTCTCACTTTCTTAGCCTTCCATATGCACCATGATTGACCTATGCACGCTGATTTTCACGTTATATCTGACATTTCGTCGAGCTGAACTATTTTCTGGACCACCGTGAACGTTTCTGCGAGATTCGGTTGCTTCCGCTGCTCTATCTCATATCCAGTGCCTGTGTGAAGTTTGTTGTACAGTGCTGTCATCATCATCGACAGCATGACATCAGTGTTCAACACTGATGCTTCACTGCCGTACATCCATGACATATTTGAAAGCCTTATTATGAAGAAAAGTATAAAGGTGGATGGGGGAGGGACTTAGCGCTAGCCTAACAAAATCATTCCGAGGTGCCTACACCTCCAGACATTCACTCAGGCAATCTGGACAGAAATTGACAACAAGAACGCCACTGACATCGGTTGGTAGCCATATCTTTTAGTGTCTCCAACCAGGCACAGTGAGGATCTCGCGGTCCCCATCCTGGAAGGCGAGTAGCACCGACAGCACCCAAGCGTTTCGTGATCTCCTTCATACTCCTCTGCCAGGTCATGGGTTGGCCACCTCTCTGTTTACGCCACTCCGAATTGGGCATGGAAAACAGTACTCTCTTCGGCAAACGATGGTTCGGCATGCGTAAAACATACCCCAACCAACGCAGCTTCTGGTGCTGGACGCATTCTTCAATGGAAGTACTCGCTACGCAACCGAAAACACGCTTTCTAACTGCCTCGTTACGGATTCCCCGACACAAACCCACACGAGCTGTGATTCTGGGACAACGATTGTCGAAAACCTGATGACGTCTCAGTTCCGCTGCTCGGGTAGGCCAAGTCTCACAGCCATACAACAAAACAGCCCGTACTGTAGCTTGATACACACGTCCCTTCAGATTCAGGGATAAACCATT
>NW_008751657.1:323542-327458 GCF_000715545.1 Opisthorchis viverrini | reverse complement strand
ACAAGTCGCCACATGTTCCAACCCCCAACCTGGAGGGCCAGGAGACTGTGTTCGTCAGACCTCTAACCATTGACCAACCTGGTATGAGAGACTCTGTGAGTGTCGCGGGACACTCTCCAGTATAGCTCAGTGGATCGCTGAGGTGCGCAAACCATCACACCACGGTAAGGTCCAGTCTCTTCGTGACGGGTACAGTGCTGTAGGCGACGCTTTCGTCATTGTGCACAGGTTTGATGACCCGTTTCCAATGTGAATCAACATCCGATGGCGGATTAAATGTTAGGCGCGGTTCTGGCAACATCGTTCAGATTAGGGATCCGCAAGCTAGTGTCCACCACTTCGACGGCCTCGCAAAACAATCACAAAAACGACTCCGGACGAGCACATGGTCAGAATTCACACACATGTTTCAAGAATTTTTACGATAGTCTTATTGCCTTCCCCAAGTGACCGGTAGCAATATCGTGACAGAAAGCTGTCACCTTGTGGTAGCCCGGGTTCAGTGGTGCAACAAGACTGCGAACGATACTGATCGGACTTCAGTTTCTTGAGTTTTAACTATGATGAGTAGGCCAACGGGGCTTAGTCTGACGAAGAGTAGCAAATCTGTAGACGACGAAAACTCCTATTTCATGGAGGGCTGGGGGTAACGTCGCGCTATTTGCTTTGAATAGAATGGGATAAAAGTAAGGTGATCCCTCCAAGCAATCAGCATTTCCATATTTATGGAAGAAGGAATGCTGTCTTACCTTGACGGAGGACGGGCTAGGAAATGTTGGCCCTGAAAATCCTACACTGGGATCATCAGACGAATTTCACAATATAGTTGAGATACAATCAAAGCCTACCGAGTGTTCGACTTAGTTTCATACGCATCTGCGATGCGCGGTAGCATCAGGAGTGGGATAGGTACTCACTACTTCCTGCTCTCTTTGGTTAGGCGAGCCTCCCACAGCCTAGCAAGTCAGGTGGACGTTTCGTCGGCTCCCTCATCGACAACGGAAGTTCAATGTAAAGTTTCAAAACAATAAATCACCTGGTCCAGGCGGTCTGCATCCCACACCCTTAAAAAAAGTGGGGAGCCCCCTAGTCTAACCGAAATATCTGGAGTTAGGAAAGAATACCGGTGGAATGGACGGTGTTTCCAATATTCGTAAAAGGTTGAAAGAACCGTTCAAAACCACCGCGACCATAGCTTCCAAAATGCTTTCTTTCACTATCCTACACAGCTTGATTCATCTTCGGGAGAGGCAGACTAACGAAAATCAAGCTGGGTTTCTTCGCCAGGGTTGATAGACTATATATCCACTTTACGACTTGCTGAAGGTGCGCCCCTCTCTCTGCCGACCAACACCAGTCTTTTTTATTAATTTGAAAGCTGCTTTCAAATCCGTTGATCGTCAGCAACTCTGGTAGTGTCTGGCGATGAAGAGTGTCCTTTCTAACTTCTTGTCTCGTATTATCTGTATGTGCTTCCTCTTCACAGCACCACAGGTGTAAGCCGCTTAAAGCGAGTCCCGTACAAAGTGGTGTGTAAACGGACAATTGGTAGTGAATCTGGTTCGTTAAAGTGGCAGATTGATCTTACCAGGTTGTGGTGGTTGTAGCATGTCACATATGTCCAACCACCGTCTGCCGAAAAAAAGCTTTGATTTGTGCTCGGAGAGATTGTTGGTGGAAGGTTTGCGTGGGACAGACCTTGACATGGCAACTTAAAATGGAAGCGGCTACTGTCAAATCGAGTGCTGTATGGTTTCTATGCCTCCCTGACTGGGGCCCAAGTAACCCTACTTGTAGGTGGTTGGAAACCCTGCGGGACACGGCGCACCGCCGATCCCAGTGGCGCGTATACTGTCATTTCTTAGCCCGACTGGCCAGCTAAATTTTGTATGTCGTGCACTAGGCTCATTGTTGTGCACTCGAATGACAGTCAGAAATAGAGAACGAGGACTGCTGAATGATAGGCTTTAATCTTTTGACAATTTCAGCACATCAGCTAAAACATTAGGAAACAGTTAGTTTAATGAATAGCAGGTGAGCAGTTTAACACAGCGTTAGTATATAACATTCATATCGAGTGAGGTTCACAAAGGACACTAGATTGATCCCCATAATAGCACCTTAAGGACATAGGGCTTATTCGCCCTAATTTTCTACCCTTCGCTTTCCACTATTTACTAAGGCTTTTTTCCGTCGTAGTTGTATAGCAGTTAAGTACCTGTATGTATTACTGGTCTGTTGCTGTCAGTGATGATATTGGGCCACCGCATACGTGTCTACGGCAAAGTCTACCCTTAGTTAACCACATTCAGTGGTGTCATACTATTCTGTATTCCCTCGTTACCAGAAAGAAATGTCAGTCACGAATGATGGCGGGATCAAGTATGCGGAAACCATGGAGGGTGGAAAGCCTAAAATTGGGGGTTTGATGGATCCTCGCCAAGGATGTGTGGATCGCGGTTCAATATGCCAGACATGTAGTGGAAACGTATCCAATTGTCCTGGGCACTTTGGACACGTCGAATTGGCGAAACCAGTTTTCCACATTGGCTTCATGAAGAAGACTTTGAAGCTCTTACGATGCGTTTGTTTTCATTGTTCGAAGATCCTCGTTGATGTTCAGTCACCTCAAATACAAGAGATTCTTAGGAAAACCAAAAACGACAACCGACGTCGGATGATGTTCATGTACGAAGAGTGCAAAAGTCGCACAGAATGCCTGTCGAACGAAGATCAGAATGGAGGAGAAAGTGACACGTTAGAAAACAAAGTAAGTCACATTTACGTTTGAGGCTATTATCTTCCTAGTTAGAAGGTCTAACCCCATTTTTGATCCAAACCTGTCAGTGCGACTACAGGTTTCCAGGCCATACATATCCCCGTCAATGGTTTTTTAGTTAAACGTATGCGCCTTTGTTATTTTTGTTATTACTCCCCAGGATTCTTCATATCCATCCCAGAACCGGGAACATTAATAAAAACAGGCCTGATTATCACGAGTCATTTAGTGATGGTGTGACCATTCTGATTTCTCTGAGTGATATGTTCAAGGCGGTTGCTGCCTTGTGGACATGTGGTTCTATCACTCTCAGTTAGTTTTTCAACGGACTTACTAAAGTTGTCATGAACGTTGTTTGTGGGGAGACGATTAAACACGTCTACGAGAGCCCACCGACGTGGTCCGTATACGTCCTATTCGCTTGTCATAACGTGAACACGCTAAAGATATGACAATGTAATCTCACGAGTGTTATGCTGATTTCACCCACTATCAGTGTTTTAATACGATCCGAGGTGACGAAGAATTCGAGTCAGTCTGACGACAATTTTTCACTTGTTGTTTACACATCTGTAAAAGATACTAACCACGAACAATATTTGAAGTCCGGCTCATCCTGTTCAATTACTTTGTTCAATTTTTGCTTTCGGTTTTCGACCTGTTATTGAGGAGTGGAACTACGGATTCTGTGGACAATTCCTTGTAGGTTAGAAATCCGGTATAAGGTATCATGAAAAAGTTCATCATATGTGAATTTTTGTTGAGTTAGCTTTTTGGGATAGTGCTTTGCGAGCGCCACACTAGGCTGCGTTAGTGATGCATGTGTCGATCATGTGACCTTCAGCAGAGAATGGCAGGTAAAATGCACAGCGGAAAGAGCACCTGACGACCGGACTTTAACATTTTCCCTGAAGGACGCCATGGTTATTTCTTCTTTGCTTTCAGCGCACAACTACAGGTTATCTAACACAACCAAGCCACGTGATATTCACAAACAAATACGAACATCGATTTCACGTACTGGAATCTAAGACAGTTTGGTCAGCATTCCGTGGATAGTCCAGTGGTGTGCTTAGTGTCGTCGGGATATATTGACCGCACATCCTTTAGTGATGTGCCATTCTCTTTTTTATGTGT
>NW_008751657.1:314128-323165 GCF_000715545.1 Opisthorchis viverrini | reverse complement strand
CTGCTTGTGCAACTTATTCCCTACAGATACCTTGTAACACCAAAATCTGTTTAATTGTCGATGAATTGGTTTCGTGTTCCTGTATGTTCATATATCGTTGATGGTTTTGTTTTTCAGACAAAGCGGGCAGGCTGTGGACGTTATCAGCCGCGCTTTCGTAGGATCGGCTTAGAGCTGACCGCCGAATGGAAGAAAATCAACGAAGAGTCGCAAGAGCGAAAGATTACTTTGACAGCAGAGCGCGTCTTGGAAGTGTTCAAACGAATTTCCGATGAAGATTGCTTGTCACTGGGTTTCGATCCGCGCTATGCCCGTCCCGACTGGATGATCGTCACTGTACTTCCAGTTCCACCGTTAGCTGTGCGGCCAGCTGTGGTTATGTACGGTGCTACCCGAAACCAAGATGACCTGACACACAAATTAGCTGATATCATCAAAGCTAACAACCAGCTCCGTCGTGATGAACAGAATGGTGCCGCATCTCATATACTTGCCGAAGATATTCGAATGCTACAATTTCACGTAACGACTATGACTGATAACGACGTACCGGGTTTACCAAAGGCAATTCAAAAATCAGGGCGTCCATTGAAATCCATCAAAACGCGTTTGAAAGGCAAAGCTGGCCGGATTCGAGGCAACCTGATGGGGAAGCGCGTCGATTTTTCCGCACGTACAGTCATCACAGCTGACCCGAATTTGAATCTCGACCAAGTGGGTGTTCCACGGACAATTGCGCAAAACCTAACCTATCCGGAAAATGTCACACAGTTCAATATTGATCACCTCCAGAAGCTTGTTCAGAACGGTACCCTGTATCCAGGTGCGAAATTTATTGTTCGTGAAAATGGTGATCGCATTGACCTTCGCTACCACCCAAAAGTGGCCGATCTTACGCTCCAAGTCGGTTATGTTGTTGAACGGCATATGCTGAACGATGATTATGTTATTTTCAACCGACAGCCTACGCTTCACAAAATGTCCATGATGTGCCATCGAGTTAAAGTGCTTCCTTGGTCGACGTTTCGTTTGAATCTGTCAGTTACCTCACCATACAATGCTGATTTCGATGGTGATGAAATGAATCTACACTTGCCCCAGTCTGTTGAGACTAAAGCTGAAATCAGTCAGCTGGCTCGCGTTTCTCGGTTGGTTATCACTCCACAGGCCAACAAACCCGTCATGAGTATTGTGCAGGACACACTGACGGCCGTAAACAAAATGACACAACGGGATGTCTTCCTCAATCGCGCTGAAATGATGAATCTCCTCATGTACCTGCCCACGTGGAACGGCCGTATGCCGAAACCGGCAATATATAAACCACAACGCTTGTGGACCGGAAAGCAGCTGTTTACTCTGATCATTCCCGGCCGCGTGAACTGTATTCGAACTCACAGTACCCATCCGGAAGACGAAGATGGCGGACCTTACCGCTGGATTTCCCCTGGCGATACTAAGGTGATTGTCGATGATGGTGATTTGATTGCAGGTATTCTGTGCAAAAAGACGCTTGGCTCTGGTTCAGGTTCACTCATCCATATCGTTGCCCTGGAACATCACCACGAGCAGGTCAGTATGTTTTTCAACAACATTCAAACAGTGGTTAATAACTGGCTGCTGATTGAAGGACACACTATCGGCATCGCTGATACACTGTATGATCAAGCCACTCGACGACAAATTGGTGAAACCATTACCAAAGCGAAAGATGCCGTCTTCGAGATAATTGACCAGGCACACAACTATGATTTACAACCCACACCTGGGAATACTCTACGTCAGACGTTTGAAAATAGTGTGAACAAGATTCTCAATGATGCTCGCGATAAAACCGGAAGCTGCGCCCAGCGATCGCTTTCAAAGTATAACAACTTCAACATTATGGTGGTAGCTGGCTCTAAAGGCTCCCGCATTAACATCTCTCAGGTTATTGCTTGTGTCGGTCAACAAAACGTGGAAGGAAAACGTATACCTTTTGGATTCCGTCACAGGACACTACCTCATTTCATTCAGGACGATTATGGTCCCGAATCCCGTGGGTTCGTGGAGAACTCCTATCTCGCTGGCTTGACGCCCACTGAATTCTTCTTCCACGCCATGGGCGGTCGCGAAGGTCTGATCGACACTGCTGTGAAAACGGCCGAGACGGGTTACATACAGCGGCGTCTGATAAAAGCGATGGAGTCCGTTATGGTTAAATACGATGGAACGGTGCGCAATCAGATAAACCAACTTATCCAACTTCGCTATGGAGAAGACGGACTTGACGCGACTCATGTTGAATTTCAAAGACTGCCGACATTCAAACCATCTCACGCAGCTTTCGAGCATGGATTCCGTTTTGATATTGGCAATGAACGGGCCCTGAGGCGATGTATGCCGGAGGACGTAGTTCGGAGTTTGGCCACAGATTCGCAAACTCAGGCTGAATTGGATGCAGAGTGGATGCAGCTATGCACTGATCGCGAGACTCTACGTTCTATCATACGCAAAACAGATGATACTGTGGTTTTACCATGCAATATTAACCGGCTTGTTATGAATGCTCAGAAAATTTTTGAGATAGACCCTTTGTCGAAAACAAATGTACACCCGAGGCAGGTCGTAGAAATGGTCCGAGAAACCTGCAAACGCCTTGTGGTCGTACCCGGTGACGACCGGTTAAGCCGAGAGGCCAACGCCAACGCAACTTTGCTTATGGGTGCACTGATTCGTTCGTCATTGTGCGCGAAGAAGGTGATCAACGAATACCGTTTGAGTTATGAAGCGCTTGATTGGGTCCTGGGTGAAATTCGAGCCCGTTTCCAACAGGCGCAGATTCATCCTGGGGAAATGGTCGGAGCACTGGCGGCACAGTCTCTGGGTGAGCCCGCCACACAAATGACGCTGAATACTTTCCACTACGCTGGTGTGTCCGCGAAAAACGTCACCTTGGGCGTACCACGATTGAAGGAAATTATCAACGTGAGCAAAAAGCCAAAGACTCCTTCTATGACAATCTACTTAACAGGTCCAGCAGCACGTGATGCTGAACGAACGAAAGACGTTGTAGCACGTTTGGAGCATACCACTCTTCGTCGTTTGGTGAACAGTACCTATATTTACTATGACCCCGATCCGAAAAATAGCGTCGTTGAGGAGGATAGGGAGTGGGTATCTACCTACTATGAGCTACCTGACTTTGATGTCAACGCCATCAGTTCGTGGATGCTTCGTATCGAGTTCGCACGAAAAGGGATGACGGGTAAAAAGTTATCTATGGAGCAAATTTCGGATAAAATAACGCGCGCATTCGGTAACGATTTGATCTGCCACATCCCAGATGATAACCTAAAATTGGTGATGCGCATACGAATAATGAACAGTGACCTCGAGAAGGATTTGAAAGAAGCCGATACCACATCTGATAAGATGGAGGACGATACTTTCTTGCGGTTCATCGAAGCCAATCTACTCTCAGATATTACGCTACAAGGTATCCCACAGATCACAAAAGTTTATATGCACAGGCCGCAGACGCAAGACAAAAAGCGGGTGGTTATCAAAGATGATGGAAGTTTCGATGCTGTGGCTGAGTGGATGTTAGAGACTGATGGCACCTGTTTGATGAGGGTGTTGGCGGAGCGAGATGTGGACCCCACACGCACTGTCAGCAATGACATCGTTGAGATCTTCGAAGCGCTTGGTATTGAGGCTGTACGTAAAGCAATCGAGTGTGAAATGTATCACGTCATTTCTTTCGATGGGTCATATGTAAACTACCGACATTTGGCATTACTATGTGACATTATGACAGTTAAAGGTCACCTTATGGCAATTACTCGTCACGGACTAAACCGGCTTGACACAGGTGCCCTGGCACGTTGCAGTTTTGAGGAAACAGTAGATATCTTGATGGATGCAGCAACGCACGCGGAATGTGATCCAATGGCGGGTGTTTCAGAAACAATAATGCTGGGCCAGCTGGCAAAGATAGGCACTGGATGTTTTGATTTACTGTTAGACTCTGCAAAATGTCAAGAAGCTCAACCTATTCCACTGGCAGGTGTGGTTGGTATGGGGTTATTCAACGCTCCAGGGTTTGAGGGGATAGCTTCTCCAGGCCTCGGACTGAGCATGGGTCCCGATGGTCTCCCTGTTCTTGTTGGAGATATTGGTTATCAAACACCTTGGGACAGCGCACATTCTCCGGCAGGTTCTATTGATGCCTCTCCGAACTATCGCGGTGCCCTTGGAGGCGCAACAGCACCACATAGTGCCATGTTTTCCCCAGCAGTTCGTTACGATTCCTCACTTTCTCCTGGCCGCAGTCCCCAACTGGATAGTCCTCGCACACCTGAAGCCTTCTCCCCAGCTGCATACACCAGCTTTGCAAGTCCTTTATCACTTGCAGGAACACCACAAACTGAGTTGGGATCTCCTGGTTCTAGCCCCGGCCATTCAGGCAGTATGAGCAGCGGTTCTTTTGGCTACGGTGGCTCAGGCAGTCTTCGAGCAGATATTTTCTCTCCAATTCACAAGCCCTCCTACGCCGGTACTGGGAGTAGCTCTAGTTTCAGTGCAGGAGCTGACAGTAATTCGCCTACTTTCTCTCTGCAGCAGTCATACGAACCAATGTCAGTCGGCTATACCCAGCGATCACCTCATCACCCCAGCTTCTCCGGCTACGGTATGATTTCCAGTGGTTCCTACGGGCCATCCAGTGACTCACCTGACAGCATAAATTACTCCTACAGTCCACACAGTCCTATGCCTACTGGAGGTGGTAGCTCGGCTAGCCGAGATTATATCGGTTGGAGTACGTTACCGGGCTCGGAAACACCTGGTGTTTCGCCCAGCTCACCATCACCTGGAATGAGCGCGAGCAGTTTAAGCGGTAGTCGACCGTCTTTCTATCCCAATAGCCAACCAGCTTCACCCCTTTCCTTCAATGCCTCACCATCTGCTCCTCGATATAGCCCCCCTACACTCGCCGGCAGTTCTTCCATGGAGAGCTACTCCCCTCAGATGACGACACCTAGTTCTCCAGGTGGGGCACCCAGTGGAACTTTAGGAGGTCCCAGTCATTCCCCGCTGTCCTATCCAACAACATGTTGGTTCTTGTTGGAGATATTGGTTATCAAACACCTTTGGACAGAACCAAGATGCTAAATATTTAGTTATAAAACACGTGACATTACCGAGTGTACTTATAGCAGCGCGCAGACACAAAACCAAGATGTGGGTTCAGGCGATAGTGAGTGTTGGATCTGGGAAGATCGGATGTCTGGAAGGTTGTAACCTAAATGAAGTCTGTCAAAATTTCCAGAGGAAATGCGTCGCTAAGAGACAGTGACTGTCGCGATTTGTTGTCACGTTAGCTTTGATATGGACACCCATATCCAAGGAACAAAGCACCCGTCAGGTTTATGGTGGCGATTAGGTCGGTTGTAAAGCCGGGTGTTTCAACTGGAGGTCATGCGTTAAACTGACTGAAGATCAAACTATTTTCCTTTCATGCGTTCAGCACACAAAGAATTTAATATAGTATTAAAAAAATCCTGGGATCCAATTTTTTGGGCAGGTGCTCTTTCTTGGTAAATTCAAATGGGCTCATAGCGGTTCCCGAATCAGCTTGCTTCTCAAATGGGATCAAACAATACACAAGCCTACCCAATGAAAGGTATTCTCCGGTTCAAATCAAAAGAAGAGTCGTGGGTGGATAAACTCGTCGACTCGCGAACCGAGACGAAATGATTCTCAGGGGGACTGGCCTCTGATGTATTCACATCCAGAAGACATAAACAGGTGGAAGTGAAATCTGACCATAATCTCACAACGGTTTTTTTGCTGTCAACTATTCGACTGNTTATCCCATATCACATGGAAAGAGCACTGGCATGGGTACTGGTTTGGGATCAAGCAGTCTGCTCGGCTATTCAGGAACTGGATTTTCAGGCTCGACCCTGGGGGCTTCGGCCTACAGCCCCTCCACGTTACAAACACCCTCGTCACATTATTTAATGACCACACCCCGTCCTGGATCCACCTCTCCCAGTCCTCGTGAATACTATCCGACACCAACACCTGACACACGACGGTGATAGTTTTATAAGACAGGTGCCTGCTCCATTCCAGCTTACTTTGCGATCCCATGTCCCTACTTTTCGGCCACCACTGTATCATTGCTTTCAACCACTGATTGATTAAACACATGTCCATTTTGAGCCTAGTCCTTTCAGTTCAGTCTGTTCCGTCCGTAAAAGTTGGTACTGCAGTGGATATCCCTAAATCGTGATCAATTCAGGGCGTTTAGTACCATGGGCTAAGATCTTAGGGCTCCAAACGTTAGTAAATGGTTTACAGCATATTCTAGTCCTTGGGGTTTCTGGCGTACACATAGGCGTACTATGTGTTGCTAGTAGTCGGACTACTCGTTTGCCGCCTGGCGAGGTTATGAAAGCAGAAATCATGATTACGGCAATTTATCCACGGGAATTGTAGGTTTTCGCTGAAATTTGGAGAAATTTACGAATGCCCCTAACTCTGTTTTTTACAAGGACTGATGCTGGTGCTCGTTGTTTTACCATCATGTTTGGGCTGGCTAGTGGCCTTTAACGAATCTGCTGATCTTATTTGGTCAGCTCTACACTGGCACCAACGGCTCACATGCAGCACCGTATTCGGCACTGCACAAACCGCTTGTGGTTCCCATGCTGTGCTCAGTCATTCAATGGATCAACCGCTGTTGACCGATAGAACCGCTTCATATTTCCGTAGAAGAAAATCGTGTAGCTGTAGCACCCTTTTGGTGCCCAACTACCATGCCACCAGAAGGAAGCACGAGGGCTGGGATGCTGTCAGGTTGCCAAGCCTGGACTAGAGAAGACGAGATGCGGAAGTCGGGTTCGAACCAAGAAACTTTCGGTCAGTAAATTCGCGCCCTAACCACCAAGCCGTCTTGCCTATAGAAAAAAAGACAAACGTGATTTATAAATCAACTATAGAAACACGTGATAATTTCGAGTGGGAGTTCCGAAATGGAATAGATCATCATCATCTTAGGGGATTCTGCTTCGTGATTACCATAAATCAACTATAGAAACACGTGATAATTTCGAGTGGGAGTTCCGAAATGGAATAGATCATCATCATCTTAGGGGATTCTGCTTTGTTCGTGATTACCTGTATGAGTTACCTGAACCTTTCTTTGAAATTCTGGCGTAAATCAAAACGGACCTCAGCAGGTGCCTAACTTAAGGACCTCACCTGTTTAGGAATGTCGAGTACTTTGAACATAACAATTAACTACCTAAAGGAGTGGTGTCAACTGCTCTTACAACAGGAGCATACGCTTACGATCTTCTTTAAAGGTATCGCTTGAAAGAAAGGGATTATCATTCCAGCAGGTATTTCAATTCAGCCGTAGACGAAGTCGAGACGTTACACATGCCTACTCGACCTGAAAAGGTTGTACATGCGGTACTATTCAAAGGTAAACTCCTACCGTCTGTACTGCAACCGTGAAAGTAGAAAATATTACTCGAGACTTCAGTGAGATGGACGAACGGACAAGATGGCTAATGTGGAAATTCGAGAGTGACTCATCGACTTTTATTAAGAGTGCATTTTCAACCTTAAGCATGTGACATATTTACCGGTACATCGCCCTCATCATTGTTATAGGCAACAGCACACCAGTGGTAGTTACTGTTGCTGAAGTGCCATACGGATCCCTGGGCGGAGTGAGAGGAGAACCAAGCAGTGACATCAGACAGCGGTTGATGGTGTCGACACCAACAGCGCTTCACGCACCAGTCTGCTGTTTGCATAAAATGGGGTGCCCGGGCTGATGTGATCAGGCAACAGCCGGTATGGTATGAGTATAGGTTTGTCGAATTTATTGACATCGTTATGATAGATGACAGCATACTGCCAGGGTGCCCGAGTCTACTCAGGGGAATGATTGGGATCCTTATTGGAGGATCCCAGTTCAAATGTTTAATCTCAAAGCAGCCTTCTAATGCAACTATGCTGCCAGAGTAATGTAGATTTTACGGGACGAGTTGCTCCCAGGAGATTATTCCAGTGGTTCTCAGTGGTGTTTTAACTCCTGGACTTCATCAACTACATGTTTGGCCCTTGAACTAATCCTCTCATGCCTGATTTTTCTCGATGAAGCTTTCAATACCGCGGCCCTGATGTCCAGCCACGACAAACCTCAACTTTGAGTGTTTTTTTGTAAGTTACATTCGTGTACTATTGTAAGGCCGGATTTTCAACACTACTAATCGGCTGGACAAGACTACACAACCAGTCTAACGCCGTCTTACATGAAATTGGCCACAGCGAAAATTCATCTTCAAATCTCACAGCTGAGGTGCAGGATGCCAGCACAATCATCACAATAAGGTGCATTTGAATTAAGTTATGGCAAATCCCAACCATGACCGTCATTCGATGGGGCAGCAAAAGTTGTCAGCGTGAACAATATTTACTAGGATGATTTTCTAAGTTCACTTGTGTGCATGTAACGACGCGACACCAGTCACCGAAAGGATACCTGCATGTTCTAACCACACCAGAACTTGCGCATGCTAAAATATACCAGCTCTCATCGGTTTGCTGAAATCATATCCTTCGTCAGGTAGTACGACATGGTTCTCATGTTCGAAGAGGAGGAAAAGGCGCAAGTATTCTTGGATGAACTGACCAAAGTTATCCCGTCCTTTGGTATGCACTTTGCACCCACAACGTGTAAGGTCATGCTTGTGGACATGCAGTCACTGAACACGCCACTTACAATCCAGGGAGAGGTACTGGAAGTTGTGGAGCATTTTACTTATCTTGGAAGTAGCATTAGTTCTGATTGTAGTGTGACAGATGAGGTGAATGCACGGATCTGCAAGGCTCGGGTCGCGTTTGCTAACTTGAGACACCTATGGCGTCAGAATGGTTTATCCCTGAATCTGAAGGGACGTGTGTATCAAGCTACAGTACGGGCTGTTTTGTTGTATGGCTGTGAGACTTGGCCTATTCGAGCAGCGGACCTGAG